>NC_084802.1:21611137-21912856 GCF_963169125.1 Humulus lupulus | reverse complement strand
TTGCTTCACCCAAATCCTTCATCTGGAATTGAGTGCTCAACCAATTCTTCACATCTAATCATTTCTTAACATTGTTTCCAATGAGTAAGATATCATCTACATAAAGAACCAGGAATACCACTATTTGATTTGCCTTCAGTTGGTAAACACAGGGTTCATCAATATTTTGTTCAAAGCCATAGGTTTTGATTATTTTATCAAACCTAAGATTCCAGGAACGAGAAGCTTGCTTAAGTCCATAGATGGACCTATTTAACTTACAAACTTTTCCTTCTTGTCTAGATACTTTAAATCCTTCTGGATGATCCATATAAATGACTTCTTCAAGCTTTCCATTAAGAAAAGTTGTCTTGACGTCCATTTGCCAGATCTCATAGTCGAGAGCAGCTGCTATGGATAGGAGGATACGAATGGATTTGAGCATGGCTACCAGACTAAAAGTTTCCTCATAGTCCACGCCTTCTCTTTGGGTATAACCCTTTGCCACTAATCGAGCTTTATAAGTCTCGATATTTCCATCAACACTTCGTTTCTTCTTGTAGATCCACTTGCACCCAATGGCCCTAAAGTCACTAGGTGCTTCCACAAGATCCCAGACAGAATTTGAGTACATGGACTCCATTTCCTGTTTCATGGCTTCGAGCCATAGTTCCTTTTCAGGGGTAGCCATTGCCTGTTTGAAAGACAATGGATTATCATCACTAGTGTCACCAACAACCATATTGGTTTCACCATCCAAACCATAGCGAACTGGGTTCCTAGAAACCCTCCCACTACGACGAGGCTCCGTGACTGTTTGCTCTGGAACAGTGGTACTTTCTTCATTTAAATTGACTTGCGTTGATGACGATGGAACATTGGTTGGAGTCAATTCTTTAACGATCTCCTCTAAAACTACTTTGCTGCGAGGTTTAAAGTTATGGACATAGTCATTTTCCAGAAAAGTAGCATTTGTAGAAGTAAACACTTTCTTTTCTGAATGACTATAGAAAAGTCCACCCCGAGCACCTTTAGGATAGCCAACAAACATGCAAACTTCAGTTCGCGGTTCTAGCTTTCCCTCCTTTTTCCTCAGGACATGAGCGGGACACCCCTAGATTCTATAATGGCGTAAACTAGGTTCACGACCATTCCAGCATTCTAAAGGTGTTTTGGGGATTGATTTTGACGGCACGACATTGAGAATGTCATTCGTGGTTTCAATTGCATGTCCCCAGAACGAAGTTGGTAGAGTTGAGTAACTAAGCATGCATCTAACCATTTCCAATAAAGTTCTGTTTCGGCGTTCCGCTACACCATTTTGTTGCGGAGTACCTAGGGCAGTAAGTTGTGATAAAATCCCAAGTTCAGTTAAATGATCTTGGAACTGCATATCCAAATATTCTCCACCCCTATCAGATTTCAAGATCTTTAACGTTTTACCTAATTGGTTCTGAGCCATTGCTAGGAATTCCTGAAACTTTGAAAATGTTTCTGATTTCCTATGCATTAGGTAAAGACATGAGTATCTAGAGTAATCGTTAATGAAAGTGACGAAATACTCAAAACCACCCCAGGCTTGTACATTCAAAGATCCACAAACATCTGAATGCACAAGACCAAGTGGTTCTTTGGCCCTATCACCCTTTGCAGAGAATGGACACTTGGTTAGTTTGCTTTCTAGAGAAGATTCACAGACAGGTAATTCACCTAAGGTGAGTTCCCTCAAAGGTCCGTCCTTTGTAAGTCTTTGAATCCTATCATAGCCAATGTGACCTAGTCTTAAGTGCCATAAATACATCATATTATTTTTATCGGTCTTTTGACGTTTATTGGTCCTAGGTTTAGCTACTTTGAATAATTCATTATTAAGAGCAATGGGTTCGTTAGGTCGCAGAATATAAAGCCCATTTTCCAGACATGCAATGCACATCTGTGATCCATTGAAATAAATAGATATATTAAAACTTGTGAAAGTCATAACAAATCGTTCTAATTGCAACATGGAAACTGAAATTAAATTCTACTAAAATCCGGAAAAATACATCTTTAAAAATTTATTTCCGAACTTCAGACGAGCTCTTCCTCTAGCTTGGACTGCAATGAACGCTTCGTTCCCAACTCTAAGCTTTAAGCTGCCTTCATTCACTTCCTCCCACGATTCAAGAAGCTGTAAAGAGTTATAAACATGGTTAGTAGATCCAGAATCAATAATCCAAACGGATTTATCATTCTCTAAAACACATGTTTCTAAGATAAATGAACTATAATCATTACCTTTGTTTTTCGCTCCTAAAAACTTGGGGCAATCTCGTTTCCAATGCCCTTTCTCTTTGCAGTGAAAAAATTTATCTTTAACTTTCTTGTTTTTCATGTTCTTCCCCTTAGGCATCTATGCACGTGGTTGTGCACTCGTCTTTGCAGCCTTTGAAGGGTTGGGGTTGTTTATTTGTCCACATTTCCTCTTGTTACCAGCTTTCAAAGACAAAGCTGGATGAGCATCAACCTTAGCTAGATCATCAGCAACATCAATAGTCTTATTTTCACCTCCTTTACATGGTCTACCCATGACAGGTTCAATAATCTGAAGCTCGTTCATGAGCTGCGTTAGACCATAGTTGAGTTGAGCACGAACGTGCAGATACGGTGTGTAACGACCCAAATTTGCTAATAAGGCTTAAGGGCCTTGATTAGTGTGCCGGGAGGGCATAATTGGGATTAGAGTGAATATTATTGACTTTAATGTGTGCATATGTGATTAATGATATTATGTGATAATATGAATATTTATGTGGTATATGTGAGAACCATATTATTATGTGGCCAGGTTCATAGAGCGCAACTAGAGACGATCCTAGGGTCAGATAGCGGGGAAAGTCACAACGGGACTTAAGATATGACTTTGGACAAGTCAGGGGTATTTTAGGTATCGGGTAGTTATTTGAACTATTGGGTCATGAAAATAAATATATGGAGATATATTTGAGGTTAGGATGTCTAGGCGGGAATATTGGGGGATTTTACCGTTTTGGCCTCGGGGACAGTTCCGGCACCCCGAGCCTTGGGATTAGCTTAACAAGTAAGACAAGAGTTAGGAAGCCTTTAGGGAAAAATAAATCGACCTAATCTCTTAATCAAGAAAAACAAAGGGAACTAAATTAGAAGCACTCAAGGGAATTGGAGATTGGAGCTGAAGAATTGTTGGAAGTTTAGTGAGATTCTAGAGTAAATCTTGAGGCTTAGCTCAGTGAGTAAACTAGGACTGAATCAAGACTGCGGTAAGGATTTAATTCATCTATTTCTCTGAAATTCAACCTTAAGCTTCAGTTGGATTATTGAGGGTGTTGTTCAATTGATGATTAGGGTGGAATTGAGCAGGGGAAATCCTTGGAATCGGCTGAGTTTTGGCTAAGGGAGGAGTTCAATCAAGAAGGTAAGATTTTTTTCATGAATTGATGATTTGAGCTTGAGTTTTGACTGGTTATAACAGGGTGTTTGTGTTCCTAGAGTCTCAAGGGTTGGAGGTGAATCTTCTATGGTTTATTGAGCTGAATTTCTGTTGAAATTGTGTGGCATGAGTTGGGATATGTTGGGTGTTGAAGTAGAAAGCTTAGGGGTGGTTTTGGTTGAGGTTTTAGGCTTTAAAATGATGAGTTTTCTGGGCACGAAGGGAAGGGCCGCGGCTCTGTTCTAGAGCGTTGTGGCCCTAGGATGAAAAAGGGCCAAGGAGGCTTGGCCATGGGAGGGCGCCGCGGCGCCCAAAGCAAGGGCCGCGACGCGTGTTTTGTTTAAGATGGCATTGGTTCTATTTTGAGGCAAGGGTCACGGCTAAGCTTCAAGGGTCGCAGCCCTTAGTTTCACACATGAGCTTTTGAGGGCTTTAGGCACGGGAAAGTGGTCTAGTATGCTCGGCATTGATTTCACCACCGTGCTTGGTGGAATTTGGAGTCCCAGGAGTCAGCTTTGTAACCAGAAACTTATATTCGAGTATTAATGGAACCCTATACTTTGGTTGTGACTAGGTGATAAAGGCTTAGGCTCGGGAACGGATCGTGCTTGAGGGGCGTTGCTCATAATTCAATAACCGTACAGACTAAAGGTAAGAAAACTACACCCGATTGAATATTTGAACGGGACTAAGGGCTCCCTAATATAAATGATTGAAAGAACGGTATTATGCCATGTAAATTGTAACCAACGGCCTAAGCGAGCCACGGTTAACTTGTGCAATTGGCACAACTCGGACACTGGTATCCGAGGACAGCTTATTATGCACTGAGCTCGGTTTAAGCGGGTCGAAGTCAGAGGGGCAAACAGAGGGTGCGGCCTAAGGTGTCGGCCCTAGTATTTGTGTAAATTGAATGCTGTATTTGGCTATAGATGAGATTGTTGAATAATCTAAGTGTGGTTGAAGTTGTTTGTACCTTGAAATATGCTTATATGCCATGGATTTGATTACTGAACATGCTTACTAGAATATCTGTGTGAGATTGTCGTATATATTGTGTATGTTGTTTTCTTGCTGGGCCTTGGCTCACGGGTGCTGCGTGGTGCAGGTAAAGGCAAAGGCAAGGCCGATTTGCCCTGGCTGGAGAGCTCTGCAGGGTGAATGTACATGGCAGGCCGCTCAGCCGCCACGGTTGAGGAGATTACAGGGACAAGAGGGTCAGAACCTTGTATTTTTCCTTAGTATGGCTAATATTTACTTTTAACTGTTACGTTTTGTAACCAGCTTTTGAACACTGATGTTTTAGGGATCCCTACTAGAAACTGTTTATAACTTATAAAACGTATCTTTTGAGACCAAAATGTCTTTTAACCCTAGAACACTTAAACTAATGACACATTTTTAAATTGATGACTTGATTAGCAAGTCTTGCACTTTATAAGTACACAGTGTAGCGGTCCTGGCTATCCAGGGCGTTACAACTTGGTATAAGAGCGTCCTAGGTTTAAGGGTTCCTGAAGACAGGCTGGACATGTACATTCGCTGCTAGAGACAAGCTCAAATCAGGGTTCGGTAATGTGTATATGTGCTTATGTGCTTGTGATGAGCTATGAATGCTGTTAATTATTGGATTATTAGGAAGCATGGGATACTGATAGGGCCTAGCCCTTGACTGCTGTGTGAAAATATTGGGGCATGTTTATTAACATCGTTGTGCATGTAAATGAGTATATGGATGATTAATTATATGTTGTGCATGGATGAATACTTGCTTTACAGTTATTGTGTAGTAAGATTGGAGGCGTGCTTATTAGCAGCCAGTGTATGAGAATGGATGCTTGTATGAAGATTGTTTGAGAGTGGTTGTGTTGTACTGGTGGATCTTGGAAAATCTTTTACCCTGTCATCATGGTCTAATTATCGAGTCGTTATTTACAGATTGACTTGGATATCTATGCGTCCAAGAAATTCTACACGACTAGCCGGCACTAGGTCTGGGGTCAGGAATGATGACCAGGGTCAGAACCCTCCGCCAGTCCCTGAGAACTGGCAGCAGTTAATGGCTGATATGCAAGCTCGACTACAGAGTCAGGATGAGCATATCCGTATTCTGCAACAGTAGGCTCCATCAGGGAGTGCTGCCCCTATTATACCACCTGCAGTGGTACCAGTTGTGTAGCCTGGGGAGGTTGCTAACAGATGGGAACCGTTGTATGAGCGGTTCAGGAAGCAGCAACCCCCAATCTTTGAAGGTGGACCGGATCCGTTAAAAGCCGAGTAGTGGCTAACTATGATCACTACAATTTTGGATTTCATGAGGATTGAGGGGCATGATAGAGTGGCCTGTGCCACTTATATGTTGAGGGAGGATGCCCGCATTTGGTGGGAAGTGGCATCGTAGACTAGGGACGTTACTACCTTATCTTGGGAAGGTTTCAAAGATTTGTTTGGCCAGAAGTACTACAATGTTGCTGTCAGAGTAGGAAAGGTTAATGAGTTTGTGAGTTTGGTTCAGGGCAATATGACTGTTACTAAGTATGCCCTGAAATTTGATAGGCTTGCGAAGTTTGCACCAGATCTTGTGCCTACTGATGCTGCTAGGCAAGATCGTTTTATCAGGGGGCTTAATGCTATGATAACCCGGGATGTCAGGATCACAACGGTACTTGGAGGAACAACTTATGCCCAGGCCGTTGAGAAGGCTCTTACCACTGAGGAAGCAGAAAACAAGATATGGAAGGAGAGCGCGGTGAGGCGTGAGGGCCGTAGAGCGGTGCCTCCTTATTCAGGGACAGGTAGGGGCGGAGGCCCCAGTGACTTCAAAAGGAAGACTCCTGACACTTCGACCGCTCCTGGTCCTGATAGGAGGGGTCGGGGTGGTCAGGGTGGCCGTCAGGGTGGTGGTGAGGCATGGCGGACCTATCCAGAGTGCCCGAGGTGTATAAGACGCCAACTGGGCGAGTGTCGGGCCAAGGCATGCTTTGTGTGTGGGGCAGTAGGGCATCTCAGGAAAGACTGCCCAACGGTGAAGAAAGGTGAAGCGAGAAAGGTGGATAGCTTGACTCCAGGTCGAGTATTCACCTTGACTTAGGCGGAGGCTGAGGCTAGCCCTTAGTGGTGACAGGTCAGCTTTCTAGTGCTAGCTTTCCTTTTACAGTATTGATTGATTCTGGTGCTACACATTCTTTTGTTTTTAGTAGAGTGATTGAATGATTGTGTAGACCTAGTGAGTATTGGACCGCAGGGTTTGGGACTTTGTTGCCTACAGCGGAACTGGTAGTCTCTAGGAGATGGATTAGGGCACTGACAGTGATGGTTGATAGTATGGAACTCTCAGTGGATCTGATTGAGCTAGATATGGAGGATTTTGATATGATTCTAGGGATGCACTGATTGGCTAGATATGGGGCTACGATTGATTGCAGAAAGAAGATGGTTACTTTTGAGCCTGAGGGCGAGGACCCTTTTGTCTTTGTGGGTGCGGTGTCTGGACCCCGCGTACCCATGATTTCAACATTGAGAGCTAGAGACTTGTTGCAGGGGGGATGCATAGGTTTTCTGGCTAGTGTAGTGGATACCGCTAAAGTTATGACGGCAGGGCTGGGAGAGACCAGATTAGTGTGTGAGTTTTTGGATGTCTTCCATGAGGATCTACCAGGGTTGCCGCCGTGCAGGGAGATTCAGTTTGAGATTGAGTTGGCACCGGGGACAGAACTAGTGTCAAGGACACCATACAGAATGACATCGGCAGAATTAAAAGAATTGAAGATACAGTTGCAAGAACTTCTAGATTTGGGGTTTATCAAGCCTAGCTACTCTCCATGGGGCGCTCCAGTGTTGTTTGTTAAGAAAAAGGACGAGACTTTGAGGATGTGCATCAATTACAGAAAATTGAACAAGTTAACTATCAAGAATAAGTACCCTCTACCAAGGATTGATGACCTATTCGATCAGCTGCAAGGTAAGACAGTGTTCTCAAAGATTGATCTTCGATCTGGTTATCACCAACTGAGGATCAAAGATGAGGATATACCGAAGACGGCCTTCCTGACACGGTATGGGAATTATGAGTTCTTGGTCATGTCTTTTGGTCTGACCAATGCCCCAGCAGCTTTCATGGATCTGATGAACAGGGTGTTCAAGGACTTTTTGGATCAGTTTGTCATCGTCTTCATCGACGAAATTTTGGTATACTCTAGTTCAGAGGCAGAGCATGAGCAGCATCTCCGACAGGTTTTGCAGAGGTTGAAGGAGCATCAATTATACGCCAAGTTTAAGAAGTGTGAGTTCTGGCTACCAGAGGTGACCTTCCTTGGACATATAGTTGGGGCAGAAGGGATTAAGGTGGATCCGTCCAAGATAGAAGCAGTTAGGGATTGGCCAAGGCCGAGGAATGCCTCAGAGGTGCGAAGTTTCCTTGGATTGGCTAGTTACTATAGGCGGCTTGTAGATGGGTTCTCGAAGATTTCTTCACCGATGACAGAATTGACAAGGAAGAATCAGAAGTTCATCTAGTCAGAGAAGTGTGAGAACAGCTTTCAGGAGTTGAAACGACGGCTTATTTCTACGTCTGTGTTGAGTCTTCCTTCGGAGGAAGGGAAGTTTGTGGTCTACTGTGACGCGTCGAGGATGGGTTTAGGCTGTGTATTAATGCAGAACGAGAAAGTTATATCCTATGCATCTCAAGAGCTGAAGGAGTATGAGCAGAGGTATCTGACTCATGATTTGGAGTTAGCAGCAATGGTATTCGCACTAAAGGTGTGGCGACATTATCTGTATGGGGAAAAGTGCCAGATATACACTGACCATAAGAGTCTGAAGTATTTCTTTACTCAGAAGGATCTGAATATGAGGCAGAGACGTTGGTTGGAGTTGGTTAAGGATTATGATTGTGATATCCTTTACCACCCTGGAAAAGCCAACGTGGTGGCAGATGCATTGAGCCAGAGGGGCCCAGGGCAATTGTATAGTTCTACTCAGATCTTGAGAGAATTGGCTGATGAGATGGTCAGGGCAAGGATAGAACTGGTAGTGGGCCAGTTGGCCAATATTACTTTGCAGTCGACCCTGCTAGAGCGGATCAAGGAGGGTCAGTTAGTGGATGCGCAGTTGCAGGAACGTAGGTAGCATATCTTAGCGGGGACAACTAAGAATTATTCAGTTTCTGAGATAGGTTTGCTCCGATATCAGGGACGGATATGTGTTCCGGCAGATGAGGGGATTAGGCGTGAGATATTGGATGAGTCTCACACTACTCCATACTCACTTCATCCGGGTACCACGAAGATGTATCAGGATCTGCGGACATTATATTGGTGGCCCGGGATGAAGAATGATGTAGTTGAGTATGTGTCCAGGTGTTTGACATGTCAGCAGGTTAAGGCTGAGCATCAGTGACCAGTGGGATTGCTTCAGCCTTTGGGTATCCCAGAGTGGAAATGGGAGGATATTACGATGGATTTTGTGGGAGGATTACCCAGGACAGTTGGACTTCATGACTCGGTGTGGGTGATAGTGGACAGATACACCAAGTCACCTCATTTTCTACCAGTGAGGTTGACTTTTACAGTGGAGGAGTATGCAGAGTTGTATGTGAGGGAGATAGTTCGTCTCCATGGGGTTCCAAAGTCTATTGTATCTGATCGAGACCCTATCTTTACCTCTACATTTTGGGGAGCTCTGCAGAGAGCCATGGGGACTCAACTAAAGTTTAGCACAGCTTTTCATCCTCAGACTGATGGACAGTCTGAGATGACGATTCAGGTATTGGAGGACATGCTTAGGGCATGTGTGATTGATTTCGAAGGTACGTGGAGTAAGTATCTCCCATTGATCGAGTTTTCATATAGCAACAGTTATCAGTCCACGATTGGAGTGGCTCCTTATGAGATGTTATATGGAAGAAAGTGTAGATCACCCATTCACTGGGATGAGATGGGTGAGAGAAGGTATTTGGGCCCAGATCTAGTTCGGAAGACTAATGAAGCCATAGAGAAGATTCGATCTAGGATGCTTGCCTCGCAGAGTAGACAGAAAAGCTACACTGATCCTAAGCGTAGGAACGTGGAGTTCCAGGTTGGGGACCACGTGTTTCTACGAGTTTCACCATTGAGGGGTGTGAGTAAGTTTGGAGTTAAGGGCAAGCTGAGCACTCGATTTGTTGGACCCTTTGAGATCCTAGAGAGGGTTGGGCAGGTGGCTTATAGGCTGGCCTTGCCACCGTCGCTATCAAGAGTTCACAATGTGTTCCATGTTTCTATGTTGCGGAAGTATGTTTCTGATGCGACACATGTGTTGAAGTATGAGAACTTAGAATTGCAGGCAGATTTGTCCTATGAGGAGCGACCAGTATAGATTTCGGGTCGGAAGGACAAAGTATTACGAAATAAGACAATTCCGTTAGTGAAAGTATTATGGAGGAATAGCAAGGTCGAAGAAGCGACCTGGGAGCTAGAGACAGCGATGCGGGATCAGTATCCCGAGTTATTCAGGTAAATTTCGAGGACGAAATTCTCATTAGGAGGGGATAGTTGTAACGACCCAAATTCGATAATAAGGCTTAAGGGCCTTGATTAGTGTGCCGGGAGGGCATAATTGGGATTAGAGTGAATATTATTGACTTTAATGTGTGCATATGTGATTAATGATATTATGTGATAATATGAATATTTATGTGGTATATGTGAGAACCACATTATTATGTGGCCAGGTTCATAGAGCGCAACTCGAGACGATCCTAGGGTCAGATAGCGGGGAAAGTCACAACGGGACTTAAGATATGACTTTGGACAAATCAGACGTATTTTAGGTATCGGGTAGTGCTTTGAACTATTGGGTCATGAAAATAAATATATGGAGATATATTTGAGGTTAGGATGTCTAGGCGGGAATATTGGGGGATTTTACCGTTTTGGCCTCGGGGACAGTTCCGGCACCCCGAGCCTTGGGATTAGCTTAACAAGTAAGACAAGAGTTAGGAAGCCTTTAGGGAAAAATAAATCGACCTAATCTCTTACTTAGCTAGTTACTCTCACTCCCACTCTCAAGAAAAACAAAGGGAACTAAATTAGAAGCACTCAAGGGAATTGGAGATTGGAGCTGAAGAATTGTTGGAAGTTTAGTGAGATTCTAGAGTAAATCTTGAGGCTTAGCTCAGTGAATAAACCGGGACTGAATCAAGACTAAGGTAAGGGTTTAATTCATCTATTTTTATGAAATTCAACCTTAAGCTTCAGGTGGATTATTGAGGGTGTTGTTCAATTGATGATTAGGGTGGAATTGAGCAGGGGAAATCCTTGGAATCAGCTGAGTTTTGGCTAAGGGAGGAGTTCAATCAAGAAGGTAAGATTTGTTTCATGAATTGATGATTTGAGCTTGAGTTTTGACTGGTTATAACAGGGTGTTTGTGTTCCTAGAGTCTCAAGGGTTGGAGGTGAATCTTCTATGGTTTATTGAGCTGAATTTCTGTTGAAATTGTGTGGCATGAGTTGGGGATATGTTGGGTGTTGAAGTAGGAAGCTTAGGGGTGGTTTTGGTTGAGGTTTTAGGCTTTAAAATGATGAGTTTTCTAGGCACGAAGGGAAGGGTCGCGGCTCTGTTCTAGAGCGCTGCGGCCCTAGGATGAAAAAGGGCCAAGGAGGCTCGGCCATGGAAGGGCACCGCGGCGCCCAAAGCAAGGGCCATGACTAAGCTTCAAGGGCCGCAACCCTTAGTTGCACACATGAGCTTTTGAGGGTTTTAGGCACGGGAAAGTGGTCTAGTATGCTCGGCATTGATTTCACCACCATGCTTGGTGGAATTTGGAGTCCCGAGAGTCAGCTTTGTAACCAGAAACCTATATTCGAGTATTAATGGAACCCTATACTTTGGTTGTGACTAGGTGATAAAGGCTTAGGCTCGGGAACGGATCGTGCTTGAGGGGCGTTGCTTGTAATTCAATAACCGTACAGACTAAAGGTAAGAAAACTACACCCGGTTGAATATTTGAACGGGACTAAGGGCTCCCTAATATAAATGATTGAAAGAACGGTATTATGCCATGTAAATTGTAACCAACGGCCTAAGCGAGCCACGGTTAACTTGTGCAATTGGCACGGCTCAGACACTGGTATCCAAGGACAGCTTATTATGCACTGAGCTCTGTTTAAGCGGGCCGGAGTCAGTGGGGCAAATAGAGGGTGCAGCCTAAGGTGTTGGCCCTAGTATTTGTGTAAACTGAATGCTGTATTTGGCTATAGATGAGATTGTTGAATAATCTAAGTGTGGTTGAAGTTGTTTGTACCTTGAAATATGCTTATATGCCATGGATTTGATAATTGAACATGCTTACTAGAATATCTGTGTGAGATTGTCGTATATATTGTGTATGTTGTTTTCTTGCTGGGCCTTGGCTCACGGGTGCTGCGTGGTGCAGGTAAAGGCAAAGGCAAGGCCGATTAGCCTTGACTAGAGAGCTCTGCAGGGTGAATGTACATGGCAGGCCGCTCAGCCGCCACGGTTGAGGAGATTACAGGGACAAGAGGACCAGAACCTTATATTTTGCCTTAGTATGGCTAATATTTACTTTTAACTGTTGCGTTTTGTAACCAGCTTTTGAACACTGATGTTTTGGGGATCCTTACTGGAAACTGTTTATAACTTATAAAACGTATCTTTTGAGACCAAAATGTCTTTTAACCCTAGAACACTTAAACTAATGACACATTTTTAAATTTCTGACTTGATTAGCAAGTCTTGCACTTTATAAGTACACAGTGTAGCGGTCCTGGCTATCCAGGGCGTTACACGGTGCCAATCAAGAATTTACGGTGCCATCACGAACATGCGGAGACGATGCTCTCCAAGCATTTATGGTACCATTACGAGCATGCAGAGACGATGCTCGTTTTGGGGATTCCCCAATCATGACGAATTCAGAGTTGTCACCAATCAACTTTATGTTGATATTCTGCTTCCAATTAATGAAGTTTTCTCAAGTGAGTTTCTCCATCAAAAGTTGAGAAAGGATGGGAGTAGACACAGGCACTACTTAGCTTAAAACTACAAATTATCAATAAAATAGAAATCAGTCACATTTGCTCAATAAAACTTCTATTCACACAAATTTCAAGAAATAGCACAACATATACCAAAATATGTAAGATATGAGAAAAAAATACTAAAAACAATCATATCTCTATTCCTTTAGGTTTTTAACTAATCTATGATATCATTGTCCCGGTTGGCGAGAGTAAAAAATATCACTAGTTAAATAGAGTTGTAAACTCATTTAATAATGGACACCACTATTAACAACCTACTATTCGATCAAAATAAAAAAACAAATTGTCTTATTTTATGAGCTAGACCCACGGTTTCAACAATCATAGATTTAGTCCAAGTAGTCACCGTAGGGGTGAGTCTAGTAGAATTTTACCTATAATTATCTATCTTTCGAAATCTAACATTGTCAAAATAACTAATGAACACCTTCCGTAGGGGGACGAATCAAAGCGCCTCGAGGCCCATTAAGCTATTGACTATGTTAAACCAACGGTGGAGATCAAATAAAATTCTTAAAATAAGCTCATTATAAAATTAAAAATAGTATTTTTATTATTTATTTTTAGAAAATTAATGACTATGGTTTTCCCAAAAATAATTAAACAGATTAAAAAAATTTAAACCAAAGTCCTATAATTTCTTATTAATTCTAAAGTGTCACATTGAAACAAATTCAATTAATTTATAATTAATTTGTTGCTAATCAATATTTAGGTTTAAATAATATAATGAACCTATACAATTAAGTCCAACTCAGGTAAATGAGCCTTAACAATTGGGCTTGTATGGAGGAGGGTTGGGTCCAGTATGTCGTTCCCACTATAAAGGCCCCCTATCTTCCATACAAGGTCCAAAAGACAGGAATTTAAACATTCGTTTTATTAATTGATATTAATTGATTAGGCTCACTATAGTCATGCAAAGCAAATGAGCCTTCACAAGTGGAATCACCTACAAGAGAGGAATTTAAACTTTACATTTTTTAATGGGCCCAAATAAAATCTATCATTTTATGAATATTTTATTTGGCAAAATACCATATATCTAACAAACATATGGGCCACTAAATGCATCTAAGCCCAATTGCAAAAATACCACATATAGTGCAAACAAATATGTTATAATTGGATGGGCCTAATCATGTTACTGTATGAGCAATTCTATGAATTTATGCAAAAATACAACAATTTATTTCATTTGCAAAAATACCACAATTAATTATCTAAAATTTATCAAAAAATTCAAATTAATTAAATTTTTACAAAAAATAAGTCAATTTAAATGAAATTTATCAACAATTAACAATAGTTAATTTAAATTTCATTTATCAACAATAAACTTGGTTTTAGGTTAATTTGATAAAAAAATATATTAATTTAATTTAAATATGATTTATCAATAATTAATCAAAGTTAATTTAAATCCCATTAAAAAATATATTTTATTAATTGGCTGAAAAAAAAATGATATTTTTCAAAATTTAACCAATTTTAAATTTTAAAATCAATATCTAAACTATTTTAAAAAAATAATCTTGTGTTGTTACAACTATTAGCTAATATTTTAACTATTTAAAAATATATATATATATAAATAGTTATAACAACCCTAAAATATCTCAAAATAGTTAAACAAATTCAAATATCCATAAAAATATCTAACTAACAATGTTCAAATTTCAAATAATTTAAATATTAAAAACTATAGAATAAAAAGATATTTATATTTTCAAATAAATATTTAATAAAAATATCAAGAATTTAAATGAAAATATCTTAAATATCCAATATCATTATTCTAATATGTTAATATATTAAAATATTTTAAATTAAGTTGTTAGTCTATTTTTAAATTTGAATTTGAATGTTTGTAGAAAATATCTAATTATTTAAATCTCAACTAACAAAAATATATATATTTTTTAAAAAATAAAATAAATGATAAAACAAAAAAGATATTTTTGGTTTTGATTATAAATAATTTATTTCTACAAATTTTTTTTTAAAAAATGGATGAATAGTACCTGTGGTACTGTTCACAGGTTACTGATCATCGTGCTGGTGGCTGGTGTGCGTGAGCGCGCGCGCGCAGGCACGCACGGGTGGCGCGCGCGCATGGGAGCCAGTGCAAAAAAATTTCGAAATTTTGTTTTGAGCAATTTTTCAAACCAAAACCATTTTATAATTAATGTTTAACATGTTTTACACAAAATAAAGCATATATAAAATTAATAGCATAGAAAACACAACAAAATAACCTAAAAAATTGCTAAAAATCACATAAAATCAATATGTTTCATAAAAACATGAAAATCCATCCAATTATTCAAACATATCAAATAATCCAATTTTAAACATGTTCATGCATGAAAATAAAGATTACCAAAGGCTCTGAGGCCAGTTGTTGGATTAGCTTATACAAGATCTTTATTTATTTTCATGTATATCTAATATTAAACAAACTAATACGAGATAGCCTAAAACATGTTTCTAAAATTGAATTCAAAGAGAAACAAAGAATATAATACTTATAGTATACGCAGCGGAATTAAAGAGTCATTCATTCAGTTTCTCTAACTCTTGTATCCTCTCTGTCGCAGAGTATTATCAAGAAACTGAATCGATCTTCTATTTTCTTCACAATCTTCCAATGTATCCTTAGAACAACCTAGACTAGTGTGGGCAATTCTCAACACATGAGATAGATATAGAGAGAATAAGAGAAAATAACAAAGAGGCTTAGAAAATGACTTGTGTTTAGAGAGAATCTAAAACTATCAAAAAACCAATGATCAAACTTATGTTTTGACTTCTCTCTAACCACTCCTTTTATAGACTCAATTAGGCCATTTAATTTAATTAAAAAATCAATAAAATAATAGTCATTTTGAAGCTCTAGGTCGAAATTATCATGGGCTATAGGCTCGTGAAATTTCCCATTTGATTATAAGCCCATTGGACTTAAAATCAAGGCCTGTATTATTTTCTATTGATTTAATTAGTTAAATAATTATTTAAATCCTTTGTCAAATTAATTATTTATAATTTGAACCTTGATTTAAATTTATTTATTAATTTAGATACTAATTTATCTTAATTAATAAATCTGCCATAATTTCTCTTTTCTTCTCAAAATTACACAACTCTGTGAAACTATCTAACATTGACCTGGTCAACTTTGATAATTCTAATTGATGATTAAATCAATTAATTGAGACTATCTAGATGATTTTATCCAAGGTACAATGGGGACCATTGGCCTATGAAATCAAGCTCCAATAAGTAATCATAAATCTAACAAATATATTTACTAACTTATTAATTCCTCGTGACTCTACTATAGACTTGGAATTGCACTCTTGAATTCATAGAACGCTCTATAACAAATATAAATACACTATTAATTATCCAATGTTACAACCATAATTGACACTCAATCCTCTATAGACGGCCTACAATGAGATAGGACTAAAATATTGTTTTACCGCTCATTGTATTTTATCCTTAAAACACTTAGTTCCTTGTAAATGATATTTCAGTAAACTAATTTAATTACTGAAATGAGATCTCTATCATTTAACACCTTGAACCAAACTAAAAGGAAACCATCGTTTCACTTCTTCATCAGAAGCTATAGATTGTTCATATCTATGATTAACACTCCCACTCAATTATACTACCGAGTTCCCAAGATGTAAGTATGGGCTAGTCAGTAGGGTAAGCTGGTAACGAACAAGTCAAAGAACTCAAATAGTACAATCAGTTAGAATACAAACCACTCAAAATTAAGATTGAATTGACTTATGGTCAACTATATGATATGGCTAGAATATATAATAACGGTATGTTTACTTATCTTATCAACTGTCAATATCGGTCCTGTCCGATGTAACAAATACCTCCGATCTTATCTACTTTGCTAATGTTCTGGAAAGAACATAACACTGTAATGTGTAAGTAGATCATATCATAGATTGAAAAGTCAGTGTAAATCATGTGCACTAACTAATCATAGGACTAATTTATTTTGAACATATAATCATATTTATATTCCACTGTGATTACGTCACTATAAATAAGATTAGCTATATGCTCGGGATTTAATAGAAGTTTATATTAAACAAATAATCATGAAAATAAAACATGTGAGCAAAGTGATTGACCAAGTCAAAAAATAATTTCTATTTTTTTATTGATAATAAAATGAGATTACAAAGAATCTGGGTTTTAATTAGGGCATAAAACCCCAACAGATTTTTCCTTGACAAAGGAAGGCATGCTACGATATAGGAACCGAGTGTGTGTGCCAGAAAAAGGTAACTTAAGAGATAGTATTATGAAGGAAGCACACACCACTCCATTTTCACTTCACCCAGAATTGACCAAAATGTACAATGATGTCAAGATAATGTATTGGTGGCCGAGGATGAAGAAAGACATAGCAGAATTTGTAGCGAAATTCCTTACATGTCAACAAGTTAAGGCTGAACATCAAAGGCTAGCTGGAACATTGCGACCGTTAGAGATTCTATAATTGAAATGGGAAGATATAGTGATGGACTTTGTGATGGGGGTTACCAAGAACAACCAAGCAGCATAACTCTGTGTGGGTGATTATAGACAGACTTAAAAAATCCACTCATTTCTTACCCAAAAGAATGGTTTACAACACAGAACAATACACAGAGCTTTACTTGGCAGCAATAGTGAGACTACATGGAGTTCCAAAGATAATAATCTCTGATAGAGGATAGGCTTTTACCTCAAAATTCTGGGAAAGTCTACAACGTGCAATGGGCACTAAGTTAAAGTTAAGTACGTAATTCCACCCTCAAACCAATGGTTAGTTAGAACGTACCATACAAATATTAGAAAATATGTTGAGGGCGTGTGCTTTAGATTTCTCAGGAACATGGAGCAAGTATCTTCCATTAATAGAGTTATCTTACAACAACAGTTATCAAGCAACGATAGTCATGGCACCTTATGAGATGCTATATAAACGGAAGTGTCGATCACCACTTCATTGGGACGAGGTTGGTGAAAGACGATAATTTGGTCCTGAGGCTTTAAGAGAAGCAACAGAGGCGGTAGAAAATATAAGACAACGAATGATTGCTGCTGAAAGTCGCCAGAAAAGCTATGTCGACGCTAAGGTAGGTGACTAATGAGTCACACTCGGGATAGGTGACTAATGAGTCACACTCTGTATAGGTGACTAATGTGTCACACTCTTTATAGGTGACTAATGAGTCACACTCTGGGGCTCTGCACCCTAAGCAGCGTGATGTTTCATTCATTTGAGCCTTTTGGCTCGAGCTCTAAGTAACTAGCTTTTAGACTAGACAAGCGCTTTAGTTTTCTTCGACCATTAGGTCGGTCAAGCATTTCATGCTCATGTTGATTAGATCTAATCATTTTGGCCTGTGTTAAACACATTAATGTCGTTCTTGACTCTTAAGCCAATACCCTACGGCCATTGCTCAATACTACCACTGATCTTGACTGATAAGTCACACCTTCACGACCAATACTAAACACCAATGTCACTCCCTGACTAATAAGTCAGTGCCATTAACAAGTAAGCAAAGCTATTATGCACTTACAATGCAATCAATGTCCATATATAGAGCACTCAACATGCTTCATCAATAACCATGCATGTCACATACTGGGTGCAGTTTTCTTTCCTCTGGTTCGAGCGTGAAATAATAAAAGAACGACCATTGAGAACGATTGGTCCTTAAGCCCCTTAGTGGTCACCTAATCATAACCAAATATAAAATCCCATCAATAAAGTAAGTAATAAAAGGTTCTCAGACCAAGACCTAGCCTCCAGGACGTCGAATCCTACTAAATTGGGTAGTAGGAATGATCCCGAGGCCTAAGGTTTGAGTTCCCATGATTAAAACACAATTTTTGTCCAACCTGCCCTTAAGCGCCACGGCCCACCTCCACACAGAGACGCCAGCCTCAAGTTACCTGTACCACACACCGCGGCCCGCCTCCCAGGTGTCGCAACCCCAATGCCCTTCAACCTCTTCTCTCATCTTCACTAAGCTTGGGCCGCAATGCCCAAGAACAGGGCCGCGACCCCACCTGGAACTCAGCCAATTCATTTTTCCCCTTTTAAAATCCTCCAAAATCCTATCCAAACATATCCAAATCCCAAAATTAAAGTTCCTAAACATCCAATGATCCAAAACCATCAAAACCCAAGGCTCAAACAACTCAAAAACTCATCAACACATAAAATCCAATTCAAAGCTTAGAAACTCGAAAACTCAAAACTTAAAGCTTGGATTACCTCTGATTGAGCCATTTCTCACTAAATCCTTCGATTAATAAGCTTCTAATCTTCCTTAGAATCACTATAACTCGATCCTCGATTGAATTCGAGTCCTAAAACTCAAGTTTCCTTCGGAAATGCGATGAATAGTAAAAAGGAATAACGGGAGAAAGAGAAAAGTGTTTGAACGTATTTTCCTTCTGACAGGTTACTTCAAGCTTAAGTAACCTCAAGTAAATCCTAATGCTCGAGGTCCCAAAAATGCCCCCGAGGGTAAAATAGTCAAAATTCCCATAATTTCCTCCTGATCTTACTAACTCCCAATATATCATCAAATAATCATTCTCATTACCCAATATCCCGATAATTGACCCCGTTATGACAAAACTGCTAACTTGCATCCTAGGATTGTCTCATGCCGAATAGCTCAAATATATCCACATAATAATGTGGTCTCACCCATATATCACATACATGGACATACATACATGCATATACAATTATGCTATCAATGGCCAAAATTACGAAACTGCCCTTCTAATAAGAAGTGGGCCCACATGCATACAATTATCATCATATAATTCACATAATCATGTATTTAATCACATAATTGCATATTAAATCAATTATGGCCCTCCTGGCCCCTTAATTGAAGCATTAAGCAACATTAGGGAATTTGAGACATTACGTTATTATTTTTCTCCTTAAATTATGACTATATGTTAGTTATTATAGTTTATAGTTAGTTGAGTGGTGGAAATTAAAAGATTGCTTTAAGTTTGAAATATTTATTTTAAGGATATGATTTTATGTGAAGATATGTACGAGCCGCGGGAGGTTCTCAGAGAGAGGCTCAAGGTGGCAATGAGTCGGCGCCTGCACGCCAATGCTCGCCACCTTTACAGCCAGCTCCCGTGGTAGGTACCCTGCTCACCATCTGCGGAGGCCCACATCTTGCAGGAGATAGTGGAAAAGCGAGGGAACGATACGCTCGAACCCTACGCCACGACCAGGACATCGAGATGATGAGTGTTGAGGATCGCGCACCAAAAAAGGCTCAAACAGAGGGGGAACCGATCACCTTCTCTGACGACGACGCCAAGCATGTGCGATTCCCACACTCCGATCCGCTAGTCGTGGATGTCCAAATTGCAAATATGATGGTGAAGATGGTGTTGGTCGATATAGGAAGTTCGGTCAACATCCTATATAAGTCCTCGCTGGAAAGGATGAAATTGTCTGTTAAGGACCTAGAGCCATGCAACCAAACCATTTATGGCTTTTCCGGAGAAGGGCTCGCCCCAGTGGGGTCAATTAGACTCCCAGTCACAGCAGGTACTGCACCTGCTAATAGGACATTACTCACTACTTTCATAGTAGTTGATTGTCCTTTGGCGTATAATGCCGTGATAGGGAGACCAATTCTGGTTGTCCTTCGAGCCGTCACTTCTGTATGGCACCTCGCCATGAAATTCCCAACGAACGCAGGAGTAGGATGCGTGTTGGGAAACTAGTGGGAGGCGAGAGAATGCTACAATGCCTCGATCACCAAGGAAAAAAAAGGTGTATCGAGCGACGCCGCCGGGAAAGAGTTGCAAATGGAAACTGATGTTCAAGCCCGCTTAGGTGATAATCTCACCAAATAAGGCGTTGCCCAAAGTGAGGATAGAGACTTAGATCCTCGCTTTCGGGATTTCGAAGAAGAAGTAGGCCCCATCGAGGACCTTGAAGAGGTCCAACTCGATGAGGAAAATCCGACCAAAGTTGTGAAAGTCGGTAAAAACTTAGAGACAACAACAAAACAAGCACTAGTGGAGTTTTTAAAGAGGAACCAGGACGTCTTTGCCTGGTCGCATAAAGACATGGTTGGGATAGATCCTGCAATCATCAGCCATGTCCTGAATATTGACAAAAGCTTTCCACCTGTGCAACAGAAAAGAAGGCTGCTCGACAAAGACCGATCAAAAGCTTTGAAGGAAGAAGTCGAGAAGTTGAAGGAGAATGGGTTCATTAGGGTGGCATTTTATCCATCGTGGGTCTCCAATCCCGTACTCATGCCCAAGCCAAATGGCAAGTGGCATACGTGCGTGGATTTTACAGACCTCAATAAAGCCTGCCCCAAAGACTGTTTCCCACTCCCGAGGATCGACCAGTTGGTTGATGCCACTGCAGGACACGAGATCCTATCATTCATGGATGCATACTCTGGGTATAATCAGATCAGTATGCATCCCCCTGATGAGGATCACACTAGCTTTCGAACCGATACAGGGCTCTATTGTTACAAAGTGATGCCCTTTGGTTTGAAAAACGCTGGTGCGACTTACCAGAGACTCGTCAACCACATGTTTAAGGAGCCGATCGGTGCAAACATGGAGGTTTACGTTGACGACATGCTGGTTAAGTTGAAGAAGGTAGAAGGACATGTAAGGGATATGCAGGAATGCTTCAACGTCCTTAATAAATATAGGATGAAGCTAAATCCCCTTAAATGTTCCTTCGGAGTTGGATCAGGGAAATTCTTGGGATTCATAGTTAACTCAAGAGGAATTGAAGCTAATCTCGAGAAGATAAAAGCCCTGATCAAGATGAAGTCGCCAGTGAAGGTTAAGGACGTCCAAAGTCTGATCGGGAGAATTGCTGCCCTAAGTAGATTTATTTCAAAATCAACGGACAAGTGCATCCCATTTTTCAATCTACTCAGATGTAATAAGAAATTTGAATGGACAGATGAATGCGAACAGGCCTTTCAAGCACCGAAAACGCATATGGCGCAGCCACCCATCTTGTCAAAGTTGGTCGATAAAGAGACTTTGTTCATCTACCTGGCAATCACGGATTACGCTGCTAGTGCCGTTCTGGTAAGAGAAGAAGAAGGTGTGTAGAAGGATGTCTATTAAGTAAGCAAAAGGATGATCGGAGCAGAATTGAGATATCCCCCCATTGAAAGGTTAGCCTACTGCTTAGTATTGGCCTCTAGGAAGCTGTGGCCTTACTTCCAAGCCAATCCGATTACGTTATTGACCGACCAGCCTCTTCGGCAAGTCCTGCAAAAGCCAGAGGCTGCCGGAAGATTACTAAAGTGGGCAGTCGAACTCGGGCAGTTCGACATATCTTACCTGCCGCGAGCAGCGATAAAGGGACAAGCCTTAGCTGACTTCATCACCGAGTTCATAGAGCCCACGGGTGGCAAGCAGATCGAGGAGCCTAACGAGCCTGAATGTCAAATCCAAGCACCCTCGTGGAAATTGTTTACAGACGGATCATCTAATTAATCCCACGCAAGAGCAGGAGTGATATTGATAACGCCGGAAGGGCATCGATTTCACTGTGCAATAAGATTTGACTTCACTGCCTCTAACAATGAGGCTAAATATGAAGCATTGCTCGCTGGACTGCGGTTAGCCAAGGATATGAACATAAAAGCGCTTGACGTCTATAGTGATTCTCAGCTAGTCATGAATCAAATCTTGGGAGAGTATCAGGCGCGATGATAGAAGAAAATGGGGGCATACAAAGAATTTACCTTATGAATAATGGAGAATGGGAAAAACTCCACCGAAGACAACTTTAAGAAACCAGTTGCCCCCGATAACAAAGACGAACTCGTCCCAATTCCTATGAGATGTCTCCTGCCCAGTTATCATAAAACGATCCTTTTCGGGACACAAATACCAAACCTTATGGATGAAAGCACTATTCCAAGATTTGGTGAAAAAATCGAAGATATAGGACACCTGGAGTATGTTCTTCTTAAACACGCCTAGAACACCGACAATGATTACGCCTTGAATGTCATTGGGATGCAATTTCATGATATGAATGCTAGCCACCACCAAGAAATATGCTAAAAGAGGAGGAAGAGGAAAGCAAATCATGCGAAGGTGAACCAATCTGATCATGATTTCATTAGGTTTGAGAGACATATTGTACACCAATCCCTAAGCTCCTCTTGAGTAAGCATCCGAATGGTGACATCAATAAGAATCTGGCAGGACGAACGAAGCATGGAAAAGTGCCCTTCAGAATAACCAACCCATTCCTCATAGGAAATTACTTTGGTTTTGGATTTCTTTGTTAAGGGTTTAGTGCATGTCTTTGTAGATTTAGCAGCCATTCTCAACAATTTAGGATTGGAAATATTGAAGGAAAGTAAGCAAGGGAGGAGGCAAATTCAAGAAGAGAGTGAATAGTGGAAGCGGAATGGAAAGTTACTCATTTATATAAATTCAAAAATCGTAAACTGTGAAAGTAGATGTTGATGGACTTACTCCAATAAAGAGCGGGAAATGATCAATGCGAAAAGACGTGCACAGAAAAACACTTGAGTGGAGGTTTTTGACGGTTAAACTTTGTCTTTAAGTAAACAAAAAATAGTTTACAGTTAAGGACGATGGGAAATTGTGAGGGTATTTTGTCCTCAGATTGATTATTTTTCCTTTTATATGCATTATTAGCAATTTTCATGATAAATATTTATTTAAACGTGATAATCACGTGATTAATTGTGGGGAAAGAAATGTTTGTTTGTTTACAGGGGCAGCGTCGAAACACGCTTTTCACTAATTTCAAGAGGAGAAGGAAATCCTGCAAGTGGCAAAAACAGAAGTAGAGGCTTCAATTTCTGCATAGAGGCAACCAATTCAAATTGGTTCGATGGAGTCGATTATAATTGGTGGGAAATAAAACTTGGAGCAGACAAATGGACCAATGATAATAAGTCATTCTTAACCCTTTCCTCTGTTCTTTTGTTATAAATAGTGAACTTCAATCATAGTTGAGCGAGTCCTTTTTGATTCTTTACCTTATTGTTACTCTATCAAAATATAGAGTGTAAATTGATTTAAGAATCAGAGAGTTTTCTTGCAGGTACCCACCATTTGTTTTTGTCAAAGATTGTTCTTGTTAAAGATCGAACGTAGAAGAAGCCTTTCCCATAAGTTGATAAAGTCAACAGGAAAACAAAGAGAGAGAATAGTAGAGTAAAGATGTAGAAAGAGAATCACACTAGGGGTTTCTATTTTAGGAAACTCTACGTGCTCGGGAAAATCGGCCCAAACAGAGACCAAGAATACAAATTATACAATACACAGAATTATGAAACAATATAACATAAAGAACATAATAGACTTACCGAAATAAACAAACTAAAGAAATAACTAACTTAACATAATCTCATATGAAGTGACAACTCATCTTTTATGTTTAGGGAAAATACCAATTTGACCTCTGTATTTTTCCCACATATGCGATTGGCCCCTATGTTTCGTTAAATCACAAATTGAACCCTCTATTTTACAAAATAAATCAAAATAGTACCCAAGATCCAATTTTGGTCAAAATATTTTCAAATGTAATATTTCATTCTCAGCTCCTCGACCTCCTTCTTTACTTCTCTGAACCCATCGCATCGCCAACGACTTAAAAATTGATTTTTTAGTTGAAAATATTTTGACCAAAATTGAGCCTAGGGGTATTATTTTGATTCATTTTACAAACACATGAGGTTCGAATTGCCGTTTAACAAAACACAGGAACTTATCATATATTAGGAAAAAAATACAGGGGCCAAAATGATATTTTCCCTTATGTTTAACACAAATGTTGTAGCTCTATAATGTTTCTCTCTTTGGTGAGTTTTTTCATTTTTTACGTTAAAGTTTTACTTTGTTGTGATGATTAATGTTTACCATTTCTAGGGAGGTTATATTTATTTAATTATTTCTATTAGTATAGTTGTGTGAACTTTCCTTTAAAAAAAATTACAAACTTCGAGTCTAATCCAATCTAATCTTGTGTATTAAATGAGTCCAAAAAGTAATTTATAAAATTATATATTTTTTTGTATTACTGTACAAAAGAGTAATGATTGAGACACTCAAATTGCACACATTTTTTACACACAATGATGTGTATTTAATCTTAATTACACAATTAAAAGTGATGTGACCCCCTTAAAAATATAAATGACTCAGATTAAACACACATCATTGTGTGTAAAAAATTTGTACAAATTAAGTGTGTGTCTAGCATTTACAAAATAACGTTTTTTTTTTAATAATTCCTTGTAAAATAGTATCAAATTTATTCCTTATAAAGTATCAAGTTTTTTTGCCAAGATATCAAGGGTATGAGATACCAAATGCATCCCAAGTGTGTTAAGAGTATTGCTAAGGGACACCAATAGTGCCCAACACTACAAAGAGATGTCATATCGCTATTGATGCAATCCAATATCGATTCCCATATATTTTAATTTAATAAATATTATAAGGTATCGCTAATCAATGCCACCTCAATAATTATAAAAATTTATAATTTATCTTTTTTAAATTTTATTTTGAAGGTAAAGGGAAATATTTAGAATATATATATACTAGAAACAAGTAACATGCAATGTACGTTTTTGTCGTTTTATTTATAGAATTTATTAATTATTTTTATTAAATTTATATTAATGTCATATAAATTTCAAATAAATATCAAGTCTTAATTAAATAATTTTTTAAGTTTATGTTTGTTCTACTTTTTGAATTTGGGAGTGACAACAAAATATTATATATTATATGTTTTAATATAATATTAAATATTATATATGAATTTTAAATTTAATTTTCTTGCTAGTTTTTTTTTTAAAAATAATTTGTTTCTAATTTACAGTAGATTATATTATATGTTTAATATGATATTATTCTAATAAGTGAGTTTAAAATTAATTAAATTTTATTTAAGTTATAAAACGTATTGTTTTATTATTTTTAAATAATTATTATTGTAAAATATCTAAAAAAAAATATAATATTTTAATTTATTTAATTATTTATTATTTTTAAATAATTATCATGGTAAAATATCTAAAAAAATATCATATTTTAATTTGTTTAATTATTTATTATTTTTAAATAATTATCATTGTAAAATATCTCAAAAATATCATATTTTAATTTTTTTAATCATTTATTTTATTTTATTTAAGTTTAAGTGATGTTTACAAATTAACGTTAAATATAATAATATTCTGTTAAATATAAGAATATTTCGTTAAAGTTAACATTAATAAAAAAACTATTAAAACTAAGAATTTCTATTATCTACACACTTATTATATAAAAGAGATATTACTTAAGCATAGTATTTTCTTATATTGATCATATTTAATTTTAATTAATTTGTTGGTTATTAATTTCCGCTACACGATAGTGAATTTTTGGATTCGTCACTAACTATAGGAATAAAAAGAATATACAATAGAGACCAAGAATACAATGAGTGGAATTATGAAACAATATAACATAAAGAACATAATAGACTTAACGAAATAAACAATCTAAAGGAATAACTAGAGATGAAAATTTTACTCACGGGGATGGGGCCATTTTATATCCCCGAATATTAAATGAGATGGGGATGGAGATATCATCTCCCGCCCCAACAGGCCCTGATTAATTTTTTATTTATTTACATGTTTCTTTATGTGATTTTGTAGTATATTAGTAACTTTTTAAAAAAAATTAATTTTATTTTGGACAATATTTAATATTTTGAGTTATTAATATAGTGTAATGTATATTAATTTGAGGTAGTCTACTTTTATAATAAATGAGTACACATGAGGATTCTCTATCCCAACGAGAATTCCCCGCCCTACCCCCGACGTGAAATATGCGAGAATGAGGGCAAAGATGAAGATTAAAATGATTAACAAGTATGGGGTGGGAGTGCTCCCCCACCAATTAGCCACTCTATTTCCATCCCTAGAAATAAGTAACTTAACATAATCTCATATGAAGTGACAACTCCTCCTTTATGTTTAAAACAAATGTTGTAGCTCTATAATGTTTCTCTCTCTAGTGAGTTTTTTCCTTTTTAAGTTAAAGTTTTGCTTTGTTGTGATGATTAATGTTTACCATTTTTAGAGAGGTTATATTTATCTAATTATTTCCATTAGTATAGTTGTGTCAACTTCCAGTCAAAAAAAGTTACAAACTCCGAGTACAATCCAGTCTAATCTTATATACTAAATGAATCCAAAGAGTTATTTATAAAATTAGACACATTCTAGTATTACTTTACAAAATAACTTTTTTTTTTTATAATTCCTTATAAAATAGTATCAAGTTTTTTTTTAATACTATAAAATGTCAAGTTTTTTTGCCAAGATATCAAGGGTATGGGATATCAAATGCATCCCAAATGTATTAAGACTATTGTTAAGGTACACCAGCGGATGCACAACATTAACAAGGATAACTAATATTTATTTTTATATATTTTAATTTAATAAGTATTATGAGATATCACTAACTAATGTCATTTCATATAATACTTGATACATCAATATACCAAATAACAACACTTATGTGTTAAATATGGTGTCAAGTGTGTCTTTGGGACTATTTTACAAAAAAAAAATCATGTAAAGTGACTATAAATAATAATAAAATAGTATTTACAAAAATAATGGTGGCATTGGGTAAAATTTTTATTTTTTAATTTTTTAAACACAAAAATAGAAATGTTTTTTTTTGTTTTGTTATTTGATTTAAAAAAAATAAAAATGTGTTTGGTAACATATTTGTTTTTTATTTTTGGAAACAAAAAACACAAAATGCTTTTGGAAACTTTTATTTTTATTAAAAAAAAATAAAGTTCCCCAAACCTTTTTATTTTACATTAACACCATATCCCACTTTCCCTAGAAACAAACATCTTCAGCATATAACATGTTCAAGTACATGATTGGCCTAATGTGCCGATGAGCAATATTGATCATAACAACAATTAAACGGCCAGTACCAGCGCTAACAACCATGGAACACATCAAGACCACGACTGCGATCACGAAGAATAATTCTGCGACATCCATTCGCTGATTCCACCCACGCACCGCTTCCTCTGTTGTTGGGTAATCGTGCTGGACGCTGGAGAGACACTGCCTGGGAGACGAGCAGCCACCGTTTGTCGTCGACTTCATTGGGTAGCGAAATAGGAGCCCTCAACGAAAACTTCACGACCATGAGCAGGGAATTCAGTGCGTTGGTTCTCGCCGGCTCCACTTTTGACGGAGAATGAATGAAGAATGAAATTAAAAGACAAAGAAGAATGAGAAAGTGTGTACCAAATTATAGCACGAAGTAGAGAAGAAAGAGATGTCGTGGAAGAGGAAGAAGAGAGAGAGCCGCAGATAGTGAAGAGTAATGTCGAGAAAAAAAAATCTGTTTAAATTTTATTTTGTGTTTGAGAAATCTGTTTTAAAAAATTTTAGAAGGAAGGAATTTCTGATTTTAAAATTTAATACATTTTAATTAAAATTTTAAAAAGTAAAAAGTTAAAATTGGATTACCGAACACAATTTTCAATTTTATTTTCAAATTTTTTATTAAATAAATAGAAAACTGATTTTTTAATGGTTACCGAATAGGCCAATATTTATCCTAGACATTGAGGCGCCATTTATTAAAATTAGAACATTTTGGACCAAATTGTAAAATACAATATAGTCCGGGACCAGGAAAGTAAATTTAGGAGTTGAAAATTTAGGCTTATTCGACGAGACACATATAATTAATTGAATGGAAGAGGGTGGTGGTGGTGGTGGTGGTGGCGATGGAGTTGCCGGAATGCCCAGTCTGCTTACAGAACTACGACGGAGACGCCACAATTCCTCGGGTACTCGCTTGCGGTCATTCGGTTTGCGAGGCTTGTCTCGTCAAGCTTCCCCAACGCTACCCTCAAACCATTCGTTGCCCTGCTTGTACCCAACTCGTCAAGTTCCCTCCTCAAGGTCCTTCTGTTCTTCCCAAGAACATCGATCTCCTCTCTCTTTGTATCTCCCAAAACCCTATCCCTAATTCTATTACCTCCAGCGACACCCGAAAGTTTCCCCTCGAACATCGCTTCTTTGACTTTTTGCCTCGGTTTTGGTCCGATGAGTTTTGCTCCGCATGGAAGGACTGGATCCTCCCCGAAGAAGCCGTTTTGGTGGATGATGAAGAAAAAGGAGGTTCTGTTTCTGTGTTTGGTGGGAGAATTGATGATACTGCTGTGTCTTCTTCTTTGTGTATTAGTCGGTTTTGTTTTGGTAAGGATCAGAGGGTGAGTCTTGTTCGGGTTGTTTCTTTGCCTGGTTTGGATGATTCGAACTTGAAACTTAGTTATGTTGTGCGAGTTATGACATGCTTGAGTGGAATGACAGAGGAGCAGAGAGACGAATTGGGTTTGATTCTCAGAGCTTCCTTGAGGCAATGTAGAAGGATGAGTAAAGTTTATGGCTTGTGGGGAAACTCGGATGATGGGTTTTTGTATATTGTGAGTGAGGGACTGAATGGAAGTTTTGGGGAGAAATTTGGGAACTTGAGAAATGAATTTGACTCTGATAATGGGAATGGTCTGAGTAAAGATGGGGTGTGTGCTTTTGCATTGATTGGCATTGAATTTATTGAATCACTACTTAGTTTGCACTCAGAAGGTTTCATTGCAGGTTGTGTTGGTCTTTCGTGCTTTAGCTTTGATGATTTTGGTCATGCATATGTAGACGTGAATGGGGTTTTGGTGATGGGGAGGAAGATTCGTAAGACCATTGCTGTCGAAGAATTGGGTGTGGCTATTAGCAATCTGTTGGAAGATAATACATTCGTGAGTCCAGAGTTATTGGTTGAATTGCTGCACAGTGAGGGTATTCCTGAGTCTAGATATTCAATTAGATGTAGTTCAGATACATGGTCATTAGCTTGTCTTTTGCTGGGACTTCTTATTGGAAAAGCAGTCACTGAGGAGTTCCCTAAGATGATTGAAGAAAATGATTCTGATTATTTGAGACTCTATTCAAGTTGGACTGAAAGAGTTCGTTCCTTGTTGGATATTCAATTGGCTTCGGAATATGCAGGACTGAAGGATATACTCTTGAAATGCTTGGTTTATGATCCAGAATGTCGCCCACTCTTGACTGAAGTGAGAAAATGCATTAAGGAACTGATAGTTAAACCTCAATTTGATATGGCCAGTTTGGATTTGGATGGGGAAGTTTGTGTTGGCAGCAGTCGCTGCTTATTTTTAGGGCAAATGTGTCAGCTTCCCAAGGAAATGCCAACAGAAGACAACTTGCAGGGAAGAAAAGTGGATGGTGAGGGAGATTTTGGTCCAGTAAAGCAGGAGAGAGCTGATAAGAATTTTCTTCATGGCCTTTCTGAGGGATTGATCAAGTTTAAAGATCTGCAGGGACATCGTGACTGTATCACAGGAATAGCTGTGGGAGGTATAATTTGTGGTGTCTGTGTATGAACCAATTTTTTTTTTTCATTTTAATTTTATGGTGCTTTGATACTTGGACCAATTCGTTGCTTGTATTGCATGCTGAACTAATCTCTTCTTTCACTCTGTAGGCGGTTTTCTTTTTACCTCCTCATTTGATAAAACTATTCGTGTATGGTCTTTACAGGTATGCAGCCTACTTGCCCTGATTTTTATTTACTTTTGATAGAGGATATGTCCCTAAACATATGTTCCTATTGGTGATGATAGAATTTTTAACGAACATATGCTCCTATTTTGGACCTGCTTTCCAATTATATGTAATTCGTACTTTGTAGCGAATCACTACCAAGATTATTGAATAAACCAGGTTGTAGAAATTGGAAGTAGTTTAATTTCATTTCTTCTGGACAAGTATCAAAATTTTCTGTTGGCTCTAATTCATTCTAGTGTTCTATATGTCCAACATGGGAGAATAAAATACGGTATAGAGTTTTTCTCAGTTATCTTTTTGAAATCTAAGGGCTTGATTGGTAGTGTATTTGAATAAGATTTTATGATTTCAAAATTTTAAAACATGTGGGACCTACTATAATTTTTGATTGGTAACATGTTTCCAAAAATAAAATCCAAATCAAAAGTATGAGTTTTAGTTGTAAAATTGAAAACGTTAAAATCAAGTTTTCTCTATTTCCAAACTTTTTTTTTTTTGCAAATTCTATTTCCTAACTTCTAAGGAGAAATGTTTGATATTGTCTGTATTGATCATGAATTTGTTTGATATTGTGTCCCTGTTTTTAAATAAGTTCTTGACTAATTTTATATTAGTTCAACTTATATATATATATATATATATAAATGGAAGATTTCTCAGTGATTACTACCTATAGATTGGTACTAACAATTATGATGATTTGACAACATAGTAACTTGGTATAGCAAATTACCAACGTGTAAATATATTTTTTCTACATTAATTTCGAATTTAGTTTTTTTTTTGCTATAATTAATGTTGTTTTCAATTAATGAGAGACATTAACAATATTTAGAAATTGACATGCATTTGAATATAACTATCAGAAATTATATTGCTGGATAAATATGGCTTAATTATAATAATAGAGCTTAATTAATAAAAAAAAATAACTATGATTAAAAAAACTTGTGAGAATATACAAGTATTATAAATTCAATCAATGCACTAATTTTAAATTTCATTTAACTAAATTTGTTGGCAAATTAAAATTTAATATCACAAACCATTTAATTATGTTTATGTTATATCATATAAAATATTTTTAAATTTAGCTCAATCAATTACATATTTTGTTTCTGTTATATTTTTGAATATATTACCAATCACAGATTCTGTTTTTTAAAACTCAAAAACAGTTTACACATAATGAACCAATCACATTTTCAGAAACATGTTTTTAGTCACTAAATTCAGATTTTCATTTCAGAATCTCACTTTTCAAAAATATAGTTTTCCAATCGCGAACCAATCAGACCATAAGTTTCTTTGGTGCAAATTTTATGCAGGACTTTTCTTACGTCCATACATTTGAGGGCCATGAACATAAAGTTATGGCTATAGTTTATGTGGATCAAGAACAACCATTGTGCATAAGTGGTGATAGTGGAGGTGGAATATTTGTATGGAGTATCAGTGCCACACTTGCGCAAGAACCATTAAAAAAATGGTATGAGCAGAAGGATTGGCGCTATAGTGGTATACATGCCTTGTGCTTTTCAAGACATGGATATGTTTATAGTGGAAGCGGAGACAAGTCAATTAAAGCATGGTCATTACAGGTAATGGCTTGTCATAGTCTCCTCTAATTGTCTTGGCTTATTCCCAAATGTCTGTCTGTTTAGTCATCTTTCTTCTAATAAATTAATTTAGGATGGCTCCCTGCAATGCACTATGAATGGTCATACATCAGTAGTTTCCACTCTCACAATATGTGACGAGGTTCTCTACAGTGGTAGTTGGGATGGTACCATCAGATTATGGAGTCTTAGTGATCACACTGCTTTAGCTGTACTGGAGGAAGACTCATCTGCACTGGTCTCCATCTTGTCTCTAGCTGTTGACAGGCACAACCTTGTTGCAGCTTTTGAAAATGGAAGCATAAAGGTGTAAATCCTCACTTCATTTGGATTTATTTGTTTTCTTTTGGGGGTGGTGTCTACAATTGCTATTTTAATCTTTGGTACATTGTTATAAATTATACTGTAACACAATTTATAATTCAGTACAGTGTGCCAAGCAATAGATCACTGATTACCTTTGTCAATAGATGAAACTTGTTTGGTTTGCTCTTTTAGGTTTGGAGGAACGAGGCATTTATGAAATCAATGCAACTGCATGAAGGTGCCATTTTTGCTACTGGAATGGAAGGAAAATGGCTGTTTACTGGTGGCTGGGACAAAACTATTAATATACAGGTACATGTGTGAATTATAGTATTCTTTTGGAACGTTAAAGTTGATTTTCTATGTATCCCAGTTGAGAATTCAAAAGTTTTGTAGGAAATCTCTGGGGATGAATTTCATGTAAATCCCAGACACATTGGATCCATTCCCTGCAATTCTGTCATAACTGCTTTATTATTTTGGCAAGGAAAACTTTTTGTCGGATATGTTGATAGGCTTGTTAAGGTATGCCTTCAATTCTGTTCTTCCACTATGTCCACTAACGACACTGCTTGTCATTTTTCAATGCTTGATAGATATGCATTTGTGTGCTTTAACATTAGTACGAAAATGAAAAAGGTCTAATGTTGAGGTTAAATATTTATACTAGCATATCCGTATTGTGTAATGACATTTTAACAGAAGCATGTTGATGCAAGGCTTTTCTTTGGAACACACAAGAAATAAGTTTACCCCACTTGAATCTAGCTCAATTAATCGTGTGTGTTTATTGTGTTTGTGTAAGGCAGGAGGTTACTGTTGATTGTTTATTAATAAAAAAGAAAAAAGAAATAGTTTTGCATTATGGAGAAAAAGAAAATGAGTCTACTTCAGAGGCTTATGGTTTGGATATTATGTTTCTACATGGCTTGGATATTATGTTTTATTTTGTTGTCTGTTATAGATTCTGAATGATATATATTCACGTGAATGATTTAGGTTTACTATTGTGGAAAATGAGTCAATCCTGGCCAACGAATAGGGTTTACTTCCTTGCTGCATCAAGTGCCTGGCCAACTCTCTCGTCTTGTCTTGTTTATGAGGTTCTTTATTGTGGTAGCCATTGGAATGAGCATTATGCAACTGAAGAATGGTACGCATTGGAATTCGGCTAAATCAGAGCTTTTCATACTTGTAAGTAAACAAAATTTGTTCATACAGCAAACAAATTCTTATCAAAGAATATAAAAGTGTGAAATTGTAAATGTAACAAACTAAGACAAATTACTCTAATTTGTGATAATAAATGAATGGTTTCCTCTCGTTATATCTTTATTCAATGTTTCATTACTATTTGAAATATTATTGATTTATTATTTACAATTTTTGGAAGAAAATAATTCAATTCTAAGATTAAATTTATTTATATATTTAATTTTCAAAATTGTTCTATTTGTCAATTGTGATTATGACGCTGTATTGTAAATTCCCCAAATATCAAAGTCCATTAGATAATCACATTAAGAATAATTCAAATAATTAAGAATAACAATAAGTTGTCAAAATGTAAATTAAACAAATCAAATAATTCAACAAAATTCACTAATAACTTAAATTATATCTCTTCTATATAAAAAGTGTATATATAAAATAAATTTTTAGTTTTAACAGTTTATTTTGTTAACTTCAACGAAATATTCTAACGTAATATTGAGTAACTAAAAATAGATATTTATTAATTATATTAATATAAATTTAAATATTATTATTATAGTAATATTTAATATAAGACTACATATATATATAATGAATTTTTTGGCAAAATAACCTATTTTTTAAAGTCATTTTACATTTTAGCTTAGTTTTAATAATTATTTGCAAAATGGTTTCTCATAATTTAGACAGCTAGTCATTTTTTGGCAAAATAACCTATTTTTTAAAGTCATTTTGCATTTTAGTTTAGTTTTAATAATTATTTGCAAAATGGTTTCTCATAATTTAGATAAAAAATTTAAACAGGTAGTCGAAAAATTCAAATATCCAGTCGAAAATTTTAGACAGTTGGTCGAATTTTAGACAAATACCATTTTGTAAAAAATGATCAAAAGTAGGCCAAATTGCAAAATCACTTAAAAAAAATATCATTTTCATCAATTTCTCATATATATAATTATTATATTAATATAAATTCAAATTCAAATTCAAATGTTATAAAATATCATTATTATAATAATATATAATACAAGACTAGATATTTAATAATTATATTAATATAATTCTAAGTGTTATAAAATATTATTATGATAATAATATATAATCCTAATTTTTTTACTAATTATATTAATATGAATTCAAATTGTTGATCGTTTTTTTTCACTGTCAACTTTTATAAGAGAGTTTAAAGAAATAACTGCAAGAACACCCGTATTTTTAAGTGGTCAGGTTGTAAAAGAAACCCTAGTCCACGAGTCTCTAGTATTAGGGGGATTGCAAGTTTAGAATTGCAAGTTTTTATAGTGTCTTCTCAGGTAGCGTTTAGATTGCTTTGAGTACAAATAGTTTTCTCTAAAGTAAAACCAACCCTTTACAATGAGGTTCCCAGCCCTATTTATAGAGGCTGGGGTCATTAATGTTAATCATAAGTAATTAATACACATTCTTCTCATAAGTAATGGATTAATATACTTCAATGCATTGTGCGGGGCCTACTGCAGAAAGGTAACCACTTTACGGGGAACATGCCCCTAGGATTGTCAGGACATGCAATACGTATTTCTGTGTCAGGCAGCGTAGTGGGAGTGCGAGTTGTCGGATCGTACCATCGATAACACTGTAGGCAGATCGCCCAAAAAGGTTGTTAGGTCTTTCCTCTGAGGCAGCTACTTCGCATTGGCTGATGCCTGGCCTATTCCTAAGATTCTGAGGACTAGGTCCTCGGCTTAGAACATAGCTGGGAGCAAGGAAAAGACGTGGACTACCAAGCACCCTCGAGAGATAACCTTATGAAGACATTCATAGCCCTTGGGACATGGCCCGTGAAAGATGTCAACACCTTCTCATTATCCGAGGAGGTTGACCTCCAACTGTTGGACCGATCCCTCGAGGACATATCTTTTGGGCGTTGCCCTCATAAGAAAGAGGCACATGTCCTTGGGTGGAAACACAGACAACATTTTCCCCCCAAGTCTCTACATATCCTCGGACAGTGGAGACTTAAGACTGATGAGGGTTTCAAAAGGTCCTCGAGAGGAAACACTTAGACTTCTGTTGATGTCATTACGAGATTTCCTGCCATGTGTTGCAACCCCATTGTTAGGCCCATCAATCTGTGCAAAGCCTAGGTGTCCACAGCCCGAAACGTCTTTTCTGTACCCTAGGCGTCCTTTCAGTTTACATTCGAGATTTCCCTTTTCCAATGCCAATGGTCACGATTCGCATTGTTCTAATTTTAGGACCTTGCATCGTACTTGAGTACCTAGGTCCTAGATAATCCAACGGCTGGGGTGACTTTACTTCGCCCCCAAGCATTGGGTCTATAAAAGGTCAAGAATCAAATTCTCCAACGTTACTTTAGCTATTTTCAAATTTTTTGTGCCTTCTAACTCTTCAAACTTTCTTAAACCCTTCTCTGGCATTGCCTCTTCTCCAGTTCTTTCTATCGTTCTGGACGACTGGGCGAGGCTTCATACTTCTAGGTGAACGACCAATTGTTCTTCAAAGTTTGCACTCGGTTCAACATAATCCGACGTTTCATTTCGAGTAAGTATCCCCAAACTATGAGTTTCAGTTTTCATGCTTATTTGAGAGTGTAGGATGCATGCTTAGAAGTTGTTTTTTAAACCTTTTTGAGGTTGTTTTTGCCTTATTTGTGACCATAAATGGCCTAACTGGCACATTCAACCAATCTGTAGCATTTTGGGGTATTTTTCCTTAGTCTGTGTCTTTGGCTGGAATCTAGAAAATTTTCAGATTCCGATGATGTTCATCATCTCCGATGGTGTTCATCTTTTCCGGTGGTGCCTCTGGTGTCAAGTACTTGGCTTCGAGGACATCCCAGAACCATTAGACTATATTTTTTTTTCCTTTTTTCTTTCTCGAGCAGTTGTCTTAGGGGCTCTCGTTTTGACCCAACCTCCTTCAAGTCAAGGCGCTAACTGCTTGGTGTTTGTTTTCAGATGTCTGAGGAGCTTCATCAGCTCCACCAACAAAGATTTTACGCCTTCGACAACGAAATCCTCTAGATGGCCCGGGAGGTAGAACAACGTTTTGAGAAGAAGGAGCATGTGGATGATAGTATCCAGGCTCTTACCGTTCGGGAAAATTCAGAGCCGACGGCGGAGAGGCCCCGCGGAGCTGGCCTCTCGGAAGAAGAGGCCAACATTAGCCCGATGTTGTCAGATACCTCGTATCCCGGCATCAGATTTGAAGTAGAGGACGTTTCGAGCAAGCTTCGACATCGGGGGGCCTTAAATAAAATAATCGCCAACTACAGGGTGGACGATAGCGAGATACTAGTGTGATTTGCTCGGGAGGATGAGAGGGCGCACGAAAGTGTCCATGGACTCAGGCCTTGGAGCGCCTCACACCTTCAGGCAGGAGCAACACTATCGCTACACCAAAATTATGTCGACTTCCTCAAGTACGTCGGCATAGCCTCATTCCAACTGTCCTTGAACGATTATCAGGTGTTGGCCGGACTTTACGTCCTATACAAAAGCAAGGACTGACCTACCCCTTCTTCTGCCGAAATACTGTATATTTATAGTTTTCGGCAATGCTCGAAGAAAGGGGAGAAGGGAGGGTACTAGACCTTGATGAAATACGCAAGTCTGAGGAAAAGAGGTTATAAAGCTCCGTGCATCAACGAAAAATCACGATCGGGCCTACAAAGATCAGTTTTTTTCGATGGACGGCTTCCTGACGAGGACTAATCCTACCTTACTCCTGGACTTCACCACCTTTGGTAAGTACTGAAACTTCGTAAGCTAGCCCGAGCCCTTAGCTCTTAAATGACATTCGTATCTATTTTCTCGATCAGGTCCATATCGTTGCACCCCATTCGTGGAATCCTTCGACAAGAGGATTTAGGCGATGGGTTCCCACTCTGACAAGGAGTTAGAGCTTCCCCATCTCGTCACCGAAGCCCGTCTTCGGCAATGTGGGCTGCTGCATGCGGCGCAAAGTGTGAATCCCGTGATCCTTACCCCGTTCCAAGACTCGAAGAGGTCTCGGATAGAAGCAAAGCTGCACATATACTTCATGGCGGCCAAGACACTCCAGCAATACCAACAACTCCTTCACGAGGAGCGCGCTAAGAGTGTTCTTGCCACCAAAGCCGTCGAGGAGGCGTAAGAAGATGAGGAGCTTGAAGTGGAGCTAGAGGTGGGGATCGAATCATCCTCCGCACACCAAGGTAAATCTCCAATCCTTCTCCACTATGCTAGGCGTATATGGGGGGTTACTAGTCCCAACCATATCTTAGTCTCTCCCTCCCTTCTCGAGTGAGGCCAAGTCTCGGAGCGTTGCTGGTCTGTGGAAGAGTATCAAGATTACCAGGATCTTATCGACGTGTTCCTTCATAATCCGAAAAGAAGAAGGCACCTTCCCGGCTTCATACCTCTTGACGAATCGATGGCTATGTATGAGACCAACTTGACGTAAGAGATGGGTCGTCTCGTACGTGACTTTGCCACTTTGAGGAGCCTGACCGTGGTGGGGACCTCGAGGAGTTTCAACTTTCTTTTTATGCGTGTATTATCCTGTTATGGTTTTCCCTTCATTTATCGTGATTGAATAGGGTTTTTCTTTTGCACAGATAGCATGGGCCTTTCCGATTTGGTGCGCTCGAAGCGTCAAAGGGTGCCGGCCCCTTCCAAGATTGACCTCCAGACGGTCCTGAAAACCATGCCAACACCTACTCCATCTATTCCGGCATCCTCAGCCGCTGCTTCGATGGCCCTTACCTCGGGTGCATCAATTGTCGACGAGGTCATAGACCTTGAAGTCTCCTCCCCCTGAGATGAGGGGTTCTCTGGGAAAGGCAAAGAAATTCCTCCTAGTCCCCCTCAAGCCAAGGATCCTCATCTGGTTATCTTTCTGGAGTACTACAATGGCGACAGATTGGGTCTACACAAGGAGGGCACCGAGTATTACAATGCTCGCATCGGCGAAGGCAACAAGAGTGTCCAACTATTGACTGAGTTCCCGCGTGAGGACTGGCCAAAAGAACCTGTCTCTGCTCCCTGCCGCGAAGAAATTGAACCTCTCCTCGTGGGGAGAATAGGAGAGACGACCATACAACTCGGCATAGAACTCCAGCAGGGACTAACAACCTCCCTGTGCTAAATGACCGCAGGCAGCTTCGCCCGTTGCGGTGGTGACAACGAGGTGGCACTGGTGGCAACTAGCCGACACACTGCCACTAGGGTAAACCTTGGTTTCTTTTTGGGCTCGATGAATGTCTTGTCTTTTTGGCTAATTCATCAATCTGAATTCACAGGTTGCTACTTTGAACCAACGACTCGGGGACCTGGTGCTGACGTGGTCTCTTGTGCTGAAGAAGACTCGGGAGGAGTTGGCTTGCGTTCAGGTGGAGCTTTCTCAAACCAAGGAGATGGAAGTTCCTCTGGAGGAACATTCACGACTTCATAAAGAGGTGGAGGACACTAGAGGCCGCGTTCGTGAGGTGGAGGATAACCTGGTCGTTGAGAGGTCAAAACTTTCCACCTTGGCGGATACATCCACCAAGCTATTAGAAGATGCTGCGACTCGGACACGGACTGTGGAAGAGGAACTGGTCCGAATTCGCGAGGAGTTTCGGATAAGCCGGATGGACCTTGAAGCCCGTGTTGCTGAGTTGGAAAAAACCAACGGGAACCTGTCCAAGGACCTCGACGTGATGGCTGAGGACATGCTCTTTATCGCATGGCAGAACAACAAAGACATGGACCAATCCTTCACAGAGGATCCTGATATGAGGACCAAATTTAAAGCGCGTCTCGAGGCGGACATTGCCCATGAAGCTCAAGAGAGAGAAGCCTCGACGGTGGGCCGGATTCCCGAAGATAACCCTGTGGTCGAGTTGGTGACAGAGGTGCCATCAGGCGAAGGCCCCCAATAATTCCTTGAGTAAGATCAGGCCTGCATGCCACAACTTTTAGGGGTATAAACATACATTTTAATGCTCGAGCCCCCGAGCACGCTTGTACTTATTTTCCTGTTTAACTACGCATCTTTTCTTTCACTTGATTTGGTTCTTTAAATTCAACATAACATAATTTGGCACGTGAATAAGCACGCAAAATGTTTTAGACACTTGGTTCTATAAACTCAACGTAACACGAATGTCACGAGAAACAAGAACTCAAATCATTTTTAAACTCTTGATTCTATAAATTCAAAGAATGTCATGAGAATAAGAACTCAATTTTGGTTCTATAAATTCAACATAACATGAATGCTACGTGAACAAGAACTCAGTTTTGTTCTATAAATTCAACATAACACGAATACTACGTGAACAAGAACTCAAATCATTTTTAAACTCTCAGTTCTATAAAATCAACGTAACACGAATGTCACGAGAACAAGAACTCAGTTTTGGTTCTATAAATTCAACATAACACAAATGCTATGCGAACAAGAACTCAAATCATTTTTAAACTCTCAGTTCTATAAATTCAACGTAACACAAATGTCACGTGAACAAGAACTCAGTTTTGGTTCTATAAATTCAACATAACACGAATGCTACGTGAACAAAAACTTGGATCATTTGAACAATTGGTTTTATAAATTCAATGTAGCACGAATTTCACGAGAACAAGAACTCGAAGCTGTTTTAAATATCTGGTTTCCGCATTTAGTCTCTTCTAGGCCCACAGTTCTAAAAGTGACTTTGACGCGAAATTTACTACAGGTCTTTACTCGTCGCCTTATGCCCCTATAACCCAAAGATTCAGGCTTTCAAGGGTATTGGCATGTGGAAACACCTGCCCCTCGAGTATGCACTACTGGAGGGGTTGGGGGTTTTGACACTGCTCCCCGAGTGCATGTCTACCTTCTTGGTTACCTTCTCGGGAGGTGATGCTAACGAGACGCCCAGGCGTAGGCCGCCTGGGTATCTGTTCGTATCGCACATATTAGGATTTGGTTATTACTCTCTGGGTGCGCGCTGTCCTCGGGAGGTAACCTAAATTCTAAAGTATGTTACATTGGCTTTTCTAAATATGTGATATAGTGATATTAAGGGCGCTTCGCTCGTCGACTAGCCAAGCTTCCTATATCACGGACTTCCCAAGGCCAAGTATAAGGTACTCGACCTTCCATTCGCATCTCGAGACCAAAGACTTAGTCAGAGCTCCTTGGGCTTGGTGTCCATGAGAGGTAACTATAGTCTATTCTCGTGCTATTTGGGTTATCTAGCTCCTAGGTACTAAGGTTAGTTTTGCTTGGAACAAGCTATCTTCAAGGCTAGACTTTAGTTTCCTAGGATTTTCTATTCTCGGGATGGCGATACTAGGCTTACTCCTCTTGGCTATTGACAAGTAGTTTAGTTTCCTAGGTCGTTCCTTGTGAGGCATAGTGTTGCCCTAACTCCATGCCCCCAAAGTGATCGGAGACTAGTCTGCGGTCACTTGTCTAGGCGAGCAGGTGCTCTAACACATCATTAATAGAATATAACGGAAACTAAAGAACATAAGCAAAAAAAACAAATTTCTTACTGTGTTTTATATACACGATTTCCATTACATATGCCTGAAGGCTACAAGGGGGATTACAAAAATAAACAATGTTTGTTGTAGATGCTACTGGTAATACCGGTGGAGATGCTCGGCATTCTAGGCATGAGGAATCAGCTCCCTACTAAGTTGGGCTAATTTATATGTTCCCGGACATACAATGCTTTCGACTTGGTATGAGCCCTCCCAGTTGGGTCCCATCACTCCTGCACCTGGATCTCGGGTGGCTAAGAAGACTCTTCGCAACACCAGATATCCGACCTCGAATTTTCTATCTTTCACTTTGGAGTTGAAATACCTAGCCACCTTTTGCTGGTAGGACGCTACTCGTAGCTGAGAAGCTTCACGTAGCTCCTCCACGAGGTCTAGGGACTCTCAAAGTAAGGCATGGTTCATGGTCGGATCGTACATATCTCGTCGGTGCGTGGAGATTGCTGCTTCAACTGGGAACATAGCCTCGTACCCGTAGGCCATCGAGAAGGGAGAGTGGCCGGTGGAGGTCCGGGCAGTGGTGCGGTAGCTCCACAATGCCCTAGGAAGCTCCTCGGGCCAAGCTCATTTTGCCTACTCCAGCCTTTTCTTCAGAGTGGACTTGAGTGTCTTGTTCACTGCTTCTACTTGGCCATTGGCCTGCGGATGGGCTACGGAAAAGAAGCTCTTGATGACATCGTGCTATTGATAGAAGTCTGTGAACACTTCACTGTCGAACTGCAATCCGTTGTCAAACACTATCTTCCTCGGAAGCCCATATCGGCAAACAATATTTTTTATGACGAAGTACAAAGCCTTTTTGGAGGTAATTGTGGCGAGCAGCTCGCCTCAACCCACTTCATGAAGTAGTCGACGACCACTATGGTGTATTTTACGCCCCTTTTCCCTGTAGGCAAAGACCCAATAAGGTCGATGCCCCAGACAGCAAAAAGCCATAAACTGGTCATTTGAGTAAGCTCATTTGGAGGTGCTCGGGGAATGTTGGTGAAGCGCTGGCAATTGTCACATTTCTTGACATAATCCATCGCATCTCCATTCATGGTGGGCCAAAAATACCCTTGTCTTAAGATCTTTTTGGAAAGACTTTGCCCCTAGCGTGATCACCGCAGAATCCTTCATGTACCTCTCGTAGTATTAAACAGGCTTCTTGCTGGGACATGCAACGAAGCAAGGGCAAAGAAAAACCTCGCATGTACAACCTATTATCCATAATTATGTACCTCGGCACTTGGTACAACAACTTTTGGGTTGCCTTCTTGTCTTAGGGAAACTCTCCAGAGACGAGGTATTTAACTATTGGCTCCATCCACCCATCTTGGGGTTGTACTGTTTCCACCTCTCCTGGAGTATACTTGGAGACTATAAGTAGTCAATGGGGTCCACATTGATTAATTAAACATCTTTGGTTGTAGCTAGCTTTGCCAAGGCGTCCGCATTGGAATTTTTCTCCCTCGGCACTTGCCGAATAGTGAAATTTCAGAAGTTGTGCAGCATTTCTTGAGCCTTTGCCAAGTATGCTGCCATTTTTGTTCCTCGAGCTTGGTATTATCCGAGAATTCGGTTCACCACGAGTTGGGAATCGCTAAATATCTCGAGTCCTTTGGCCCTGAGCTCTAGCGCCAGGCGAAGTCCTACGATTAAGGCTTCATGCTCTACTTCGTTATTAAAGGCACTAAACCCGAAGCGGAGAGCACTATGCACTCTATGCCCCTCGGGGGAGACCAAAATAAGTCCAGCCCCTACACCATTCTTGTTTGAAGACCCATCCACAAACAACTTCCACACTGCTTCGACCACTGGGGTGCACTCGGTTCTCTCCTTATTCCCGGTGCACTCGGTGATGAAATCTGCGAGTACTTGTCCTTTTATGTCGAATTGACTTAACTCTACTGACCACTTCAAGAGCCTTCCCGATGATTCAGGCTTCTAAAAGACTTGTCTGAGCGGGTGGTTCGTGATGATCTTAATTGGATGCGCCTGGAAGTAGGGTCTTAGCTTCCGAGAGGCCATCAAGTAGAAGGTTAAATTCTCCATCAGTGGATACCTAGATTCTGCCCTGAGGAGCCTCTTACTAATGTAATAGATGGGGTGATGAATGCGGCTTTCCTCCCTGACTAATGCGGCACTAACGACGTCTTCCGACATAACCATGTAGAGTAGGAGGGGATCTCCGTCTACTGGCTTGGACAGGATCGGAGGGTTTGCCATGTGTGTCTTGAGCTGTTGGAATGCCCGTTCGCACTCTTCTGTCCATTCAAATCTCTGAGTCCCTCGGAGAATATTGAAGAAAAGAACGGACTTGTCCGTTGCCTTGGAGACATGACGGCTTAAAGCTGCGATCCTCCCTGTCAGTCATTGAACATCTTTATGCTTCTTGGGAGAAGGCATTTCGATTGAGGCCTTGATTTTTTTTCGGGATTCGCCTCAATTCCCCAAGTGCTTACAATGAAGCCTAAAAGCTTGCCGGAGGCAACCCGAAATGTGCACTTTTGGGGGTTGAGCTTCATCCCGAACCGGCGGAGCACTGCGAAGACCTCAGCCAGGTTGCCTACATGATCTGGGGCGGTCCGGGACTTAACCAACATATCATCCACATAGACCTCCATGTTTCTCCCCAACTGGTTCTTGAACATTTTATTAACCAGCTTTTGGTAAGTGGCGTTGGCGTTCTTTAACTCGAAAGTCATCGCGATATAACAATACACACCCTTGTCGGTTCAAAAGCTGGTGTTCTCCTGATCAAGGACATGCATGGATATTTGGTTATATCCGAGTATGTGTCCATAAATGATAGAAACTCGTAATCGGAGGTGGCATCGACCATCTGAACTATCCTGGGGAGTGGAAAACAGTCATTTGGACAAGCCTTGTTAAGGTCCAAAAAATCTATGCATAAGCATGTCCTCCAAGTGCCATTCGGCTTTGGCACAAGGCCAGGATTAGACAGCCACCTGGGATATTAGGCTTCTTAGATAAACATATTGGAGATGAGCTTGTCTACCTCAGCCTTGAGGGCCTCTTTCCTAGTTTGGTCGAACGTTTGTTGCTTTTGCTGAACGGGAGCAAAGCTAGGGTCAGCAATCAAGGCGTTGCATATGACATTTGGATCAATGCCAGTCATGTCGGAATGTGACCATGTGAACACATCTTGGTTCTCTCGAAGGACGACCTCTAACGCTTCTCGGACATTCATTTTCAAGTCTCCCTCGACTTTCGCCTTCCTATTGGGGGTGGAGGTATCTAGAACCACTCCCTCTACCTCCTTAATTGGTTCAATGGACCGCTCCTCTTGAACCCGTGGGTCTAACTCGTCAGGCTCCGAGTCCGGCACAACTTGTACCTCCGGGGTCTTGAAGCTCTCAGAGATTTCCTCCCTTACCATCATTACGGGAGCCTTGAGGGAGACATTGTAGCATTACCTCGCCTCCTTTTGGTCACCGCAAGTTGTGCCAATTCTCGCATCTGTGGGGAATTTCATGCACAGATGATAGATGGAGGTGACTGCCCTAAACTCCACTAGTGTTGGTTGTCCGAAAATGGCATGGTATGCCGAGAGACAATCCACCACCACGAAGGTGCAGTACTTAAAAGCCAACAAGGTACCTCCCCAAGTGTCACTGGGAGCTTTATCTGCCCCATTGGGATGGGGGCTTCTCCTGAGAACCCATAAAGTGTCGAAGCGCACGGGGACAGGTCTGTTGTAGTTAGCCCTATCCTCTCGAAGGCTGATTTAAACAGGATATTCACCGAACTCTCGTTGTCTACCAGAATCCGCGCTACCATTTTGTTGGAGATTTGTCTCTCAATCACTAACGGATCGTGATGTGGGAAATGCACTCTTCGAGCATCGTCTTCGGACAACGTTATGACTTGGTAAGTCATTCGCGACACTTGGGCAGGTAATTGGGTTAAAGCCATTACCTCATCATCGTGGTTCAAAGCTCGTGCATACCGGTTCTGCGAGCTTCGTAAGGTGCCCGTAGATGTGGTCCTCCAGATATGATTCCTACCCGCCCATTTACTAGAGGAGGTCCTTGGGCTATTGGATGCTAGGGACCTACTGGAGTTGTTGTTGGGACCTGAGGTGTGGCAGGCAGAGCCGCCGCTTCAGCCACGAGTGGTTGTGCTTGACGCAGTCCACCCTTAGCATATTGATGGAGGTGTCCCAGGTTGATGAAGTTCTCAATCTCATCTTTGAGCTGGCGACATTCGTTAGTGTGATGCCCTATTTCGTTGTGGAAACGAAAAAATTTGTCAGGGTCCCTCCTATTCCTGTCTCTTCGGATGGGCTGTGGCTTCCGGTAGTGCACGTGTTGTGTCGTGGCCACGAAGATGTTCTCTCAGGAGTCCACCAAGTCAGTATATTCAGAATACTACGAGACGTACTTCTCGCTTGATGTGATTCTCTTCTCGGGCTGTATGATTCCACCTACCTTGGGTTTGCGACCCTTACCCTTCCCTCCGCGCCTTGTGCCACTTGGAGCTCAACTGGATTCAACCGGTTGGGATGGGGTGACAACTCCAGCACTGAATGCAGGCTGAAAAGCGTTGTATCCCGTCGGCGCTGCCCCGGGCCCTGCCGAAGACATACCAAATCCAGGAGCAGACATGGCGCTATAACTGGAAAAGACGGCGCTCTAGCCAGGTTGGGCTCCCAATGACCCCTGCTGAATGTGAACATAGGGGGAGTATTAGATCCCCGAAGCCATGGGACCAGGGGCGATTGAGGTAGGGAAAAGGGTGGACGCTCTGAACACCCCAAACTGGGCGTCCTCCCAGCTGATTTATTCTTGAGCTCGACGAATGAAGTCGTCGAGATGCCGGCATCCCCTTAGCTGAAGATCATCCTAGAGTGGGGATCCCGCGCGGATGCTAGCCTGCAGTGCCATCAACTGTTATCCATCATCGACCCTCTTAGTTCTTGTTGCTTCCTCTTCGAAGCATTTAATGTAGGCCTTGAGTGTCTCAAATGGTCCTTGCTTGATGTTGGCCAAGGCGTTGACCTCAAAGCTTACCTTCCGGACCCCTATGAACTATCTTCGGAAGGTGGATGATAATTGTTGCCACGTTTAAATAGATCCTGGTCGGAGTTTCTTAAACCATTCATCTGTTGGTCCTATCAGTGTGAGGGGGAACACGTGACATTTTGCATTGTTGGAGACGCGATGCACCAACATTAGCCTATTGAACTTGGACAAATGGTCCGTGGGATCCAAACCACCATCGTAAGCTGGTATGGACGACATCTTGAATTCCAAAGGTAGTGGGGCTTCGACAAGATGAGGAGCACATGGCTCTACCTCCTCGTCTTTCGAGTCAGACTCGTGGCCTTGTCGCCTGATCATTCTGAGCATTATTCGCTTTAGACTTTCTAATTCTGCTCGGAAAGGGTCGCGATCCCGGTTGATGCTCTGTGTTGGGCAGTCCTTTCTTCGAGCGTTGAGGTTGTTTCAGAGATCTGACAGGCCTCTAACAGTTGGCTCACGTACTCCGGCCTTATTACACATTCGAGCATTGAGGTTTTCTCGTAGGTCAGCTTGTATTTGGAACCCACCGTTATCTTCTGGGCAGGCCACCTCAGTTTCTCCATCAGAATCGTTTTCATTTACTGAGATATTGATGCCCCGTTTCTGATTCCGTGGGGCATTTCTCGGGTGGTTATTCCTATGGGACTTGTTGGGTCCTGAAGGGATACCAGCTCCAGGCCTCACACAGTTCGTGTGGGCGTGTCGGGGCGGAGGACCCCGAGCCCCACGGGCGCTGTCTGCCTGGCGGTGTCCTTGGGCCCTTGCTTCATTACCCTTATCAGTTTGTTGCGGAGTCGGGTGACCCTCGGGCTCTTGACGGGCCATGTTATGCTTCGAAACAGGGTCATCGTTGGCCTTTCCTTTACCACGATCTTGCGGTGGCGTTGAGGTTCCAATTCCTGCTGGGTGCCCAGTGGGCATCGTAGTTGGCAGATCCCGTGCCTCGGCAGCCGGGTGTTTAGGAGGTGCATCAGTTGTGTTGACAGGTGGCACTCCAACAGGGTGCACAGGTGGCACACCTGTTTGGTGCCCAACTGGTGTGTTGCCGTTGGGGTCCACTCGCAACCCTTGGGCTGCAAGAATGGCCTTCATGGCAAGCACCATCTCCTGAAGGGCAGCGATGTTACCCTCTTGAGCATTAAGCTTATGTTGTTGGGTGGCCACCTGCTCGCGGAGCACCACGACCTCCGGCATCTCTTCCGCCTCCATGGGCTAAGGGTATTCATCCTCATAATATCTCTGGTTGACATCATTATCCTCACTGTCATACTCAGCATACTCATCGCAGTCCTCCATCATCTCAGGTACATCCTGAGGTGGTTGCATACTGGGTTCTCCTCCTTCAACTCTGGTAGGAGGGCGCACTTCCTCTATAACGTTTCTTCGTGTGGTCACCATGATCGTGAATGTTTCAAATGCTTTCTTCAAGCTCTCAATGAAAGCACCAAAATGTTAACCGCCTTTTTCGCTGTCAACTTTTATAAGAGAGGTTAAAGAAATAACTGTAAGAACACCAAGATTTTTACGTGGTTCAGGATGTAAAAGAAACCCTAGTCCACGAGTCTCTAGTATTAGGGGGATTGCAAGCTCTTATAGTGTCTTCTCAGACATCGTTTAGATTGCTCTGAGTACAAATATTTTTCTCTAAAGTAAAACCAACCCCTTACAATGAGGTTCCCAGCCTTATTTATAAAGGCTGGGGTCATTAATGTTAATCATATGTAATTAATACGCATTCTTCCCATAATAAGGGATTAATACACTTCAATGCATTGGGCTGCATTGAATAGAGACCACGACCTAAGCGAGATTTGCAGGGCCCACTGCAGAAAGGTAACCACTTTACGGGGAACATGCCCCTGGGACTATCAGGGCATGCTGTACGTATTTCCGTGTCAAGCGGCATAGTGGGAGTGCGAGTTGTCGAGTCATACCATCAGTAACACTGTAGGCAGATCGCCCGAAAAAGGTTGTCAGGTCTTCCTCTGAGGCAGCTACTCCGCATTGGCTGACGCCTGGCCTATTCCTAAAATTCTGAGGACTAGATCCTCGGCTTGGAACATAGCTGGGAGCAAGGAAAAGACGTGGACTACCAAGCACCCCCGGGAGATAACCTTATGAAGACATTCACAGCCCTCGGGACATGGCCCAGGAAAGATGTCGACGCCTTCTCATTATCCGAGGAGGTTGACCTCCAATTATTAGACCGATCCCCCGATGACATATCTTTTGGGTGTTGTCTCATAAAAGAGGCACGTGTCCTTGGGTGAAAACACAAACAACACAAATATTATAAAATATTATCATTATAATTATATTTAATACAAGACTAATATTTAATACTTATATTAATATAAATTTAAATATTATAAAATATCATATAATAATAATCTATAATACATAATCTTATGATGACGTCTTTCATCATTTTCATTATATAGAATCTACATTTCACTATTAACGATCGAAGAAAACTGAAACCGACCGCCGACAATGAAATGACTGACCATTTCGTTACGGTTAGTTTTGACAGTTATTTTGTGTTTTTGTTTAATAATAAATATTTGACACCACCACTTGTGACAGTGTGGTGTATCGAACCCATAACCTCACGGAAGAGAGATTGTAATTTACCATTACACCAAGGGGGTGTTTGGTATAGGGTAAAGTAAATATGAGAATGCGAATCTAAATCCATTCCTATGTTTGGTTCAAATTTTAAGGGGGTAAAGTTAATAATTTGTGTGGGCCCCACATATATTTTAAGGGTAAAGTAAACACTTTTGCACACAAAACTTTACTATTACTTCCATCCTAAGTCTCTCTACACTTTTCAAGGTAGCTCAACTACTCAAAACAAACATCTCCCAAATGTTATTAATGATATATAAATATATTTATTACGGTTGGTTTCGTTTTAACTATTTTATATTTTTCCAAAATTGAAATCGACTGTTATGTTAAGGAAATCGATACCGTAACCGACCGCCAGATTTGGTGATGACGTGAAACTGAAAATTCAATCTCAGTGCAGTCGGTATGATGGTTGGTTTCGGTTTTTCAATTTTTACTTTCACCCGTACTGACAAGGGCACATGATAGTTCTCCATCTAACACCACTAGTTTTGTGATCTAAAACACTATGAAAGTTCAAATTACATTATTGCGTAAAAATTAAATTCCATAATAATAATAATAATAATAATAATAATAATAATTTCAACATAAACAAACGTACCAAAAAAAAAACAACCATAATTGAAAACTGTGAAAAATCTTGTATACATTTAAAAACAAAATTAAGAGATTAAGATTCCAAATGAGCACAACTTACCAACAACAAATTGAATACCTAAAAACATCAATCACTTGTTCAAAGATTTGTTATTTTGCATAGAGTTGGGTATCCGATCCATTCCAACATTTTTGTATTAATCCAATCCAATTATAGGTTGGATTTTATAAATTATTTAATCTAATTAAGCCTCAAAATCTAGTATAATTAGTAAATGGTTTGATTTGGTTTTTTAATTGGTTTTCAAGTTGGAACCTGAATTTTAATGTTAACTTAAAAACATACAAAAAATCACCTAAAAAAAAAAATCATTCATTTAGGTTCAAAATACATAAAGTTATCAACCTTACAAGTTTAATCAAACTAAAAGCTTGAGGTAGTATTGAACCTAAATAAAATAATTGGATTAAACGTTATGTAGTACCGAAAATAAGCTGTATTAAACTAAGTAAATATTTTTGCAATTGTCTCTGTCTCACTCATTTTCAAAAATCTAAAATGAAAATGAGAGAGATGGAGGAGAATAGATGCGCATCTTTAGTGTTTTCTCCTCTAATTAGGTGTGGAATGGTACAAGCAAAGACTAATAGTTAACCAATACTAATATATTAAAATAAATATAAATATTTTTTTAAATATATAAAGAAATATAAATAATTACATACTTTTTAATATATATTATATATAATTGCATTAGATCGGTTTTTACTTGGATTTTGACAGTGTCATCAACCATCCAACTCAATTATTCAAATCAAATCCAATTGTAGTTGGATATCTATTTTTTGTAATTTGATTGGATTGATTTGGTATAATTGGATTGGTTTGGATGTTGTCCACCCCTGATTTTGTAATTCCCAAATTTTATGGCACTGTCAAATACAAGGCTCTAGGTCAGTGAGATAGGGTGGGACAATCAATGAACGAGGACTAGAATTGTGTTTATGTTTTTGTATACAGATCTGGTTCATATGTTGAAAATGAATTTGAAGAAATGCAAGGAAAAGGAACAGCGGAAACAGAAGAAAAAACATTTGATTAAGTAGTTATATGAATATGATGTGTTGGAATGATTTTGAAGATGTAAATTGTGAATGAAATGACACAAAGAACAAGAATAACACCAACGTGTTATAAAATCGTTTAGGTTTATAATTTGTGTTATACCCGGTTTTCGAGAAAAAACAGTTGGCTCGGAGATCAAGCTCTAAAAACATCACAATAAGCTCTGGTTCAGATATTATTATCGTTAATAATAATATTATAATTACAATGTCTAAGATCATATCAGCTCAGAAGCAGAGAATCGCCTTAAAAGTTTAAACGTTATTTTAGCTCGGATGAGAGATGTCCCAGCTCGAAGGCGCGTTGAAATAGTGTCAGAAAATAGTATTTAAGTGAACAGTTTCTGTTTTTTAGGGATTAGTTTAGATATTTACTTTTTGATTGACTTGTTTGTATTTTAAATTTAAATTATGATATTTATGTAACTTCTCCCTAAAATTGTGGGGAAGAGAATCTTAGACCAGGTCTATAAATAGCCTGGACTGTAGTCATTGATTTTCACGCACACATTTTGTATTGAAACTATGGAAAAATTACTTTCTAAGCTTTAACTCAGAATGATCAATAAAAGTGACTCGTAGACTAGGTATATGTAACGCCCTGGTTACTCCAATACCATTACTGTGAGCTTTGAACCGTGCTTAACTTGCTAATCGATTTCTTTGGTTATAAAAGTGCATCTAGGTGTTATTAATAGGTTAAGATGTAAAACCAATCAAAATGAAATGATATATTTTATTTAAAACATAAAAATGTTCATGGGCCCATAAAAACATTTACAAGTTATTTACAATCCAAAATGGTCATTAAAGTGTAAAATTTACAACCCACCGACCTAAGCGGCAAAAATAGGGTTAACCCCTAGTTCCTTCGAGAAACTCCTTGGCTGTGGTGGTCAAGTGGCTGCATATTTACACATCACCACCTAAGTTTCCACTCAAGGATGGGTGAGCTTTTCTTTCCCTTTACCTGCACCACATAGCACCCATGAGCCAAAGCCCGACAAGAAAACTCATTACTGCATGTATATAATATCAAATGATGATCACGATAATCATACATAGCTTATAGCCCTGAATAGATGAGTGAACATCACTTTGAGGTTCCATTAACCATGATGGGGCTTTTAGCCCTAATCAGATGAGTGACTGATGAGTAGTCACTAGCTTAAATAGATGAGTGACTGGTGGGTAGTCACTAGCTTAAACAGATGAGTGATTGATGGGTAGTCACTACAGGCTCAGTACCCATAGCCATGTGATGATGCAGTCACCTGGGCCTTCTGGCCCTGGCTTTAAGTGGCTAGCCATGGGCTAGACAAGCGCTTTTAGTTTTCATCGAACTTGAGGTCGGTCCGACATTAATGCTCATTATGAGTCATTCAATGCAGATGTCGATTAGATCTAATATTTATTGGCTTGCGTTAAACACGCTAAGACCGTTCTTGACTTATTAGTCAATACGATGTGACCAGTGCTCAGTACTACTGCCGAACTTGACTAGTGAGTCACAACTTCATAGTTAATACTGACACCATTGCTAATTCTGACTAATTAGTCAGTGCCATGCACAAGTGAGCAAGATTTGCTAAGCATTTGATATGCAATCAATGTCCACATTTAAACATTCAACATGCATTAATGATAGCCATGCATGTCACATATGGGGTGCAATTTTCTTACCTTTAGTGTGAGCGAGAATTAGTAAAAGAGCGATCCTTGAGAACGATCAACATTTTAGTTCTTTGACGGTCACCTAGTCATAACTAATTATGGGATTCCATCAATAAAATGAACAATAGAGGTTCCCGGACCAAGACCTAGCCTCCGAGACAACCGGGTAGTAGGAACGATCCCGAGGCCTAAGGTTTGGATCCCCAAACCAAAAACATCATTCTGGCCAAAATGCCACTAAGGGCCGCGGCCGCCTTCTCAACCAGAGGCGCCCAAACTCCAACCCCAACATGCACCGCGACCCTCCTTCACCATGTCGCGGCCCAACGGCCCATCCGAGGAACCCTTCATTTTCAATGAGCTTGGGCAGCGACGCTCTAGAACAGAGCCGCGACCCCACCTGAAACTCAGCCAAAAACCCATGTTTTCCACCTTCGAACTCATTTCAAGAACCCATTAAAACACTCCCAATATCACAAAGCAAAGCCACAAACTATTATCACAACTTATTCACCATATAACCAACAAAACCTATGCCTTAAACCATTCAAAACTTCATCAAATTCCCATTTCAATGATCAAAACTCCAATCTCAAAACTAACATAAAAACATAGCAAGGAACCATAAACTTGAACTAAAATCTTACCTTAAGCTTGAATTGAAACCTCTTCAATGGCTGAACACTAGCCTAAGACCTCAAGCTTTAATCTCCAAGTCTGAATCCCCAAACTTGCTTCAAGATTCAAAGGAAAAGAGAAGGGAAATGATGATCACGAGGGAGGAAAGACAAGGCTCTGTTTTACAGGTTCTACAGTCTTCAACTTATATATAACCTAGGTCAAATGACCAAAATACCCCCATGATTAATTAATCTCTTAACAGGCCCCAAGAGCAAAACCGTCATTTCCCGCCTATCTCGTTAATCATAATTAACACTCTCCAATTCCCATCATGCTCAAACCCTTAAATTACCGGAAACGCTCTAATCACCAAATTACCCCGAGACTCATCCCGAGCCTCGAACTTAAACCTGTTATGACCAAACCGCTAACTTTCACTCAAAGATCGTCTCATGTCGAATGGCTCGAAAAAATCCACATTATTATGTGGCCTCAATAATGATTCACCAACATGCATGAAAATACACAATTACGCCCTCAATGGGCCAAATTACCAAAATTCCCCTATAATAAAATGTGGACCCACATGCATGCATTTAACATCATATTATAATATAATTCACATAAACATGCACATAATCATTTAATGGCATAATAAATCAATTATGACCCTCCCGGCCTACTTATCCAAACATTAAATCGCATTAGGGATTTTGGGGCATTACAGTATATTTAACTACTGAACCACGTAAAAAACTCTTGTGTTCATCTTTGTTTTTCTAAACCAAGTATTTTCTTATTAGCTCTTATTTTATTTTTAGTTGACGAAAATCTGCGTCAACAATTTGGCGCTTTCATTTAGAGCATTAAGTAATTCAAACTACCTCCCTAAATTTCTTAGTTCATCGCACTACTACAAAGTTTTTAGGACTCGCGTGGCGCGAGTCCTCTATTTGAGAGCCTTAAAAACTGGGGCTTTTTAGGACTCGCGTTGCGAGTCCTAAAAAGTTTTATTATTAATTTTAAAAAAATGAATTGGTAGCCAAAGCTCCCGTCGGAGCTCCTGCAACAGCGGCAGGGCCACAACCCGACGACGGTGGTTTGAGAAAACAATGATTGGCTTTCAAAGCCTAAGGCTCGGGGAACATCGTGGTGGTGGTGTTTGGAAAATATTGTTTTGCCTCAATGGAAATGATTATAATATTACAACTCTATGCAATATATTACAAATAAATAATGATTGATTGAATAAGATTACAACTCTATAACTGAAAATTACAAATAAACAAAGAAAATGAAGAAGATGGTGATGAAGAAGAGAATGGTGAAAATACAAATCAAAGCAAAATGTTACAAGTAAAGTAAAATGTTTGAAATAAAGAAAAGAAGATTACAACCTTTGAACAAGAAATACAAGTAATAGGAACAAGAGTATAAGAAGAAAACAATGCAATAGAAAGAAGAACAGAAATACAAGAAACTCTCACTTACACAACCTAAGTGAAGAGGGTTGGGGATCACCAACTTGAACAAGGTTTAAAACCTTTGTCCAAAAGCTTATTTCCCCCTAACTCAAGCACTAAGGGATCTCTCTCAGATATTGGAAAAGCTTTATGGAATTATCAAGCCTCAAGGTGTTTCTAGCCAAGTGCTCTAATGGATAGAAATGTTGTGTCTTACAAGTGAGCTATAGGCTCCTATTTATAGAGTTTAGAGACACCCTTTGAATTTCAAATTCCACCAACTCCCATGGCTGTTACCAATGTTTAATTGGATTAATATGGAATTAAAAAAGAGATTTGGGAGTTATTTGGGTATTTTGAGCCGTTCAACAAAGATTGAAAAAACTGAAAATTTGGTCAGTTTTGGCTTGTGGCCGCGGCCACTGGTCTCTGATCCACAGGCCGCGGTCACTGACCAAATTTAGCACAAAAAATGTGCTGTTTTTCCAGACGGTTCCAAACCCTCCCAAATGATTTTGTAACTCCCAAAACACATTATTGGGGTTAAAATCATATCTCTAACAGCCATATCACATATGGCTTTATGAAATTCATCTCAATATTGTGTAACAACAATTTACACAATAAAGGGTAATATTTGGAGGTTACAAATTTGTAACACCAAATATGTTACATTATTTGGATATATCTCATATATCTAAATATTGTAACTCTCTATTATATGTTACAATATGTGACACACTTTGTCACATTTATTTAATCTAAAACATTATATTATAAAATAATATAGCAGGTGGTGGTTCTTTGGGGAACGGAATGTGGTGGCCGGATTGGAGGTAAAAAGTTTTGGACTCCATAGATTTCGACAAACACCAAAAATTAAATCCGACGACTTCTAACCCGATCCTTGGTTGGGTTTTGCTCGCATGAAAGTGTTGAGTACGATGGTGGTGGTGGCTTGACTCACAATGGCCCAAGGTGGTCAGAATCTCGTCGGAAACTTTGGGAAAACCCAAAACTGATCTTCTCTGTTGTCCATCTTAGGTGGTGCGTGAGGGCTCAAGCTCGCGGGGGTCGAAGCTTCGATGGCCTTCGAAGCTCCCTGGCCGGTGCGTGTTGCTGGTGGCGGCGGGGAAGGCAGCGGTCGAGCTCGGCAAACTTTCAGGCGAGAGAGAGGGAAGGAGAGAGAGGAGAGAGAAAGAAGAGGGGGCTGATAAGTGTGGGTTTTTTTTTTTTTTAATTTAGTTATTTATAAAACTTTAATTTGTTTTTAGGACACGCATTAGTTTTTAAGAAATTCTTTAAGGACTCTCAACACGAGTCCTAAAATGTCCAGGAGATTGGAGGGAATTTGTGATTTTTTAAAATTCAAATTTTTAGGAGACACATAAGTTTTTAGGACTCGCAATGAGTGTCCTAAAAAGATTCTTTAAGGACTCGCAAAAGTCCAAGAGGTGTTTTTTAAAAACCCAAAATCAAACTTTTTTAGGACACAGAGATTTTAGGACTCGCAACGCGAGTCCTAAAAAGTCCAGGAGCTGTTTTTAGGACTCACATATATGTGAGTGTCCTAAAAAAGTTTCCTAAAAGGATGTTTTTATAGTAGTGTCGTTACAAAGGCTAACCCACCTGGAAACTTTTCTGGTTCTGGAAGTTGTAACGACCTGAATTTGCTAATCAGGCTTAGGGCCTTGATTAGTGTGCCTGGAGGGCAATAAGTGGTTTAGATATGCTTATATGTGAATCTATGTATATTTATGATTATGATGCAAGTTAATTGAGTTAAATGTGATAAATGAAATACATGTTGTATATGTGTGATATGTCTGTACAGCACGATCCGAGACAGTCTTGGGGAGCAGTTGCCAGGGAGTCACAACGGGGTTGAGATTCGGACTCGGGGCGAGTCGAGGGGTAATTCTGGTATTAGCTGAGTTATGGGATTATCGGGACATAGAAATAAATATTTGGAGATATATTTGAGGATAGAATGTTTAGGCGGGAATATTTGGGGAATTTACCATTTTCGCCCTCGGGGACATTTTGGTACCCCGAGCCTTGAGGTAACCTTTAGCCTTAAGTCATATAAAACAAATAAATAAAATAGAACTGTACAGAAACTGAGGGAAACCGACTCATATCTTCCTTGAGCTGAGAAATAGCTTTTGTCTCTCTCTTTCACTTTCTCTAAGGCAAAACTTGAAGAAACTTAAAGGAATTGCTCAGGAAATTGAAGGGGTTCGGCTGGGAAACTCTAGGGGCTTGAAGCTTTAGGGATTGAGGATCATAATCCTGGGATTAAGCTCTGCAAGGTAAGCTTTAAACACTAAGGTCTAGTCTTTAATTTTTTGCTGGTTTAGAGGTTTGCATGTAGTTAAGTTTGCTTGATCTTTTGGGTATTTTAGCTAAGTTTTGGAGGATGCTTTGATGAGGTTTTGATGTTGTTTCTGTGCTGGAGTAATTGTGTTGAATATCTAGGAATCTTAGTTTGGTTTTGGTGGTAATTGGCTTGAAGAAGGGATGAAAAGTTGATGGAAATTCTGGGTTTGCTGTTAGTGCCGCGGCCCTAGGAGGGGTGTGCCGCGGCCCGCATGCGCGCACAGCGGTGGGAGGCTGAAGGAATTCAGGCGCGGCGCGGCGTTTGCAGGGCGCGCCGCGGCCCGCGTGTTGGTCAGTGGAGAGCTAGCCTCTGTTTTGAGGCTAGCTGCGGCTCTAGGGGGGTGGGGTCGCGACCCTTAGTGTCAGTGAGGAATTTAATGATATTTTTGACTTGGGAACTTTAAGGGGAAGGCTCGGGATGGATTTTATCACTCAGAGTGATAGAATTCAAGATCCCGGAGGTTAGGGTTACGGTTCAAGGTTATTTGTTGGGTTGGGATTTGATGGTCGGATATTGTTGTGTGTTGTGACTAGGGTTTCGGCAAGGCTCATGTTAGCGGACTGTGCTCGGGGCATCGGTGCTCAGGTAGCTCGGAATTCATGTAAGAAAGCCCCTGTTTCCATAGAGCTTATGTGCAGGGCTGAGCCCAATATATTGAATGGAAATGACATGTAGGGCCGAGCCCTATATACTAGGGTTGTAGAGTATGGCTCTTTATTTGTTTATGCTTGAATTCTGTGCTTATTGCTATATTGTGTTGATATTATATGTGTGATCGGCAAGAGCCGGGAACGGTGTAGACCGGGAACGGCGTGGGGCCGGGAACGGCATCAGGCACGTTGAGTCCAAGGCCGAGAACGGCAAAGGGCCGGGAGCAGCGTTAAGCGCAAGGGGTGCGAGTTGCCAGGGCGAGTCCCTAAAAGGATACCTGGGATATCCTCACGGCATGGTCCGCGAACCTAGGGCTTGGTAAACGCCTGGGCGGCTAGGCCGTATGTGTTTAGCCATTGGTGGCCTGCTTATATGTTTGATTTGTATGTTGCATATGTTATTTGTTTTGGGTTTTCTTGCTGGGCTTCGGCTCACAGATGCTCTGTGGTGCAAGTAAGGGTAAAGAGAAGATCAACCAACCATGAGCACAGCTGGCGTGAGGCGGCGTGTACATGTCCGGCCAGCCTGGCTGCCACAGCTAGGGGATTTCGGGAGATGTTTGTAAGGGAACTTAGGTTTTGTCGTCCAGTCGACTCTGATCAGTTTTGTGTTGTAAATATTTCCTAAACTTTGTTTTGGGATCCCAAGTGTAAACTTTTATGATTAGCAATGAAATCTATTTTCTCTAATGTTTTCTTTTTAATTATGGCTTAGTTACACGCTTTTGATTTAAAACCTCGATTAGCAAGTTGAGGCACGATTTTAAACACACTTAGTAACGGCTCTAAGGGAGTAGGGCGTTACAGAAGTGGACATCCACTCCCAAGAATATCTGAAGAAACAACCCCACAGACTGAAGAACATCCCAGACGGGTTGACAAGCTGCCCATGAATGATGAGCAAACGCCAGATTAGGGGAGTGCCTCCACAACCCTTCGAGATCTCGGGCAGAGCTCACGACAACCTCGTTAGGATTACTATGATTTGACGAGGTATGTCCCCATGGTAGAGCTAGAGAATCGGCGACTACGGGAACAACTAGCTGAAGCAAGTTTGAATGAGGAAATGGCCAGAAGGACTGTCGAAGACGAGCCAACCTCTAGGAGAGCTAGGGGACGACTTCGAGGAAGCACTGTAGCTCGGATGACTGAGCAAAGAGCTTTCCAGGCCCAGACAGGAGGAACTGCTGCAAACCCTGGAGTTAAACAATAAGGGACTTCATCTTGAAATCCTTCGCAGGCAAAAAATAACCAGGCTATAGAAATACTCGTGGAGATTGGGAATAACCGAGCTATTCAAAGAGTAGCTCATAGCAACAACCCAGAACCTACAAGGCCTGTTCAAAACAGTGAGAGAACCCCATTGTCTCCAATTCGACATCTTATGTCGCCTATAAGGCATCCATTGCCATCTCAGGGCATCCCACAATATAGGGAACCTGTTCAGGGAGAAAGACGAGCCAGTGAAGGAATACCGCAAAGGCTTGCTCGGAGTGCTAGTGCAGATAGAAATCCCAGACTTGGACATGGACAAAGAAGTGGTCATGAAGCTCCACTAGGAGCAAACCAAGGGACTAGGTAGACGAGGTAGCCTCAACAAATTAGAAGTCACATGTCTAGGTCTTGGGCCATTGGGATAAGAATACACATCGAAAACCCACCTCAGAACAATTCTCAGCAACAACAACAACGAACTGTGAGTTTTTCTCAGGATAGTTACCAAAACCAATAGCCAAGATGTGAGCAGGTCGGTGAGTGTATATAACATCGAACCAAGATGCCACAACAATTATCCAAACGATGGTCCTGACCTTCGAGGCCATTTAAACTAGAACCGAGGGCAGTTTAATCATCCAAACTTGGACACACTTAAATGCCCAGCGAGGAGATCATGTACCGCCAATATATGGGAATAATTACAATCCTATACTGCAACAAGGAAATGGATTTCTATTGAACAATAACCAGTTCCCAAGGGTACAAGTACCTCCTCCCAAAGATCCAGTTCAAGAACAGATCAATTTACTCGAGGAGCAATTTAGGCCTCCTACGAGATGGAAATAATGAAGAGAAAGCCTATGACTCGAATGAGGAGCTCAAACCTTTTGCTCCACATATATCAAGCACACCCTTCCCCCATGGGTTTAAAATACCACATGTTGCACCTTATGATGGCAGTACTGATCCATGAAGCCACATAAGTACTTTTAACACAGTGATGAGGTCAAGCAATGTAGGGCTCGAGCTCCGATGCATGTTATTTCCTACTACTCTCACTGAGCCAACAAAGATCTGGTTTGACAAGTTCCGTAGACACTTAATCTCATCATGGGAACATTTGTCTAAGGATTTTAAGAAGCAGTTCCGAGCTGCACGAAGTATTAAACCCGAGGCTGCTTCTCTGGCCAACATAAAACAACAACCCGGAGAGTCTCAAGAAGTATATTGGGAGATTCAATATTGAGGCTGCTAGAGCTCGGGATGTGGATGACAGTAGCCACTTGATGGCTATACGAGCTGGAATTATGTTGGGAAGTGCCTTCTGAGACGACCTACAAAGGAAACCAGCTCGAACCATTATGGAGTTTACTAAACAAGCTCAAAGATTTATCAACGTAGAGGAGGTCGGGTCAGCATTACAATTAACGACCCCCAACCCCCATAACTACGTCAAATCTAAGCACAACTACAGTCGCGAGCTCAGTTGCTCTAGCAGTCGTGCTTCTTTCCAATGATAACACTACAAAAAGGAAAAAGAATGAGGGGAATGCTACTGTTGTGAGAGGAAGTAAGAAGAAGAAAGGAGATAAGTATATCTCCATATATACTATTTATACAGAGCTAACAGAGTCTTGGGAAAACATTTATGTAGCAAATGAGAACCAGGTCTCGTTTAAGAGACCTAAACCTATGCACAACCAACGCGCTAAAAGTGACCAAAACAAGTAATGTAGGTTCTATAGGGACATAGGCCACCTCACCGAGGAGTGTAGACAGCTTAAGGACGAGATCAAAAACTTTATCTCGCGTGGTTAGCTCTGACAGTATATTCAGAACAGGGTGAACAACCAAGGGCAGGCCCAACATAACCAAAGGGCAGCACAACCTCATCTCACAGCCTAAATTTGAGCTTTTCATACTTGTAACTAAATTTTTTTTTCATAAACCAAACAAACTTTCATCAAAGAATACAAAAGTGTGAAATTGTAAATATAACAAACTAAGATAAATTAATGTAATTTGTGATAACACATGAATAATTTCCTCTCGTTATATCTTTATTCAATATTTTATTACTATTTGAAATATTATTGATTCATTATTTACAATATTTGGAAGAAAATAATTCAATTCTAAGATTAAATTTATATTATTTTTTTCAAAATTGTTCTATTTGTCAATTGTGTTTATGACGCTGTATTGTAAATTCCCCAAATATCAATGTCCATTAGATAATCACATTAAGAATAATTAAAATAATTAATAATCAGCATAAGTTATAAAAATGTAAATCATTGAAATCAAATAAATCAAAAAGGTCTACTTATGACGTACATATTTTTCATTCTAATTAATAACATAACCAAAAAAATTACATCATATAGACCCAATATTTGATCTTTCAAATGAAGAAAAACCAAGGCAAATCCTCTTTCACTTGAGTTAAAACTTAATAGGAATCCAATCAGATTCAACTTGAAAAAAATTGATGATTCAAATTAGTATCCATCCCAAGTACTTGAACCTTTGAAACCGAAGTCATAAAATTATGAAATATGATTTCATATAATCCCATTATCACTGCCAAATCATTGTTAACGAATTTTACTAAAGAGGCATACCGTTCATTATTGGCAAGAATTCTAAAGTTTTCAATGTTTTATCAAGCTCCAACTCCATGTTCGACCCTTCTTTAAAATTCAAAGTTGCAATAGAATAGTGGACGAAGTCATCATATCTTTCAACATACGAAGAAGTCTCAATTTTCCTTCATACTATACTCCAAAAGTTGATAACTGGCTTTGATAGTGTTAATGTATGCTTCAACAAAATCCAACTTTAGAAATTCCCAGCTTTCATTCTCTATATTTTAGTAGTAAGTGCGTAAATATACCTGGAAATACAAATCATTGATCTATAATCAAGATACCCTGTTGTGATAATTCTGAAGTGAGAGAGATGAGTGAATAAAGAATGAAATGAGTGAAATGATCTCAACGTGATGTTGAGATAAGCTTAGCTGATATATATTGAGAGAGTGTAACAGAAATCTGTTACAACCGAAGGGAGACAGTTAGGCTGAGCTGCGGACAGCTGGAAGCACTAAAAACAGAGTAACTAAACAGTCATTAGCAGCTTAACTAACCCCTTATTAACTACCCTTAACAATATTTCTAACACCCCCCCTCAAGTTGGACGTATTGTGAAGTCCTAACTTGTTACAAAGACTAGAAAAATGAGTTATTGGTAAGGGTTTGGTTAATATATCAGCTACTTGGTTTGCTGAGTCGACATATCGAACATCCAGAAGTTTGTCTAAGACTCTGTCACGAACAAAATGTAAGTCGATTTCGATATGCTTTGTACGAGCGTGGTACACTGGATTTGAAGCTAATGAGGCAGCTCCCAGGTTGTCACACCATATAATCGGGCATGGAGACGTGGACAATCCCAACTCGGCAAAGAGAGACTGCAGCCATACGAGTTCAGCCGTTGCTAGAGCTAACGCACGATACTCTGACTCCGTGCTGGATCTTGCTATGACAGACTGCTTCTTTGAACACCAACTTATCAAGTTGCCACCAAGGTATACTACATATCCTGAAGTGGACTTTCTGTCGTCTAGATTTCCAGCCCAGTCGGCGTCTGAGAATGCGTGAAGATCAAGGGAGGAGCTGCTTGTGAATCGGAGAGCTTGAGACAATGTGCCAGCCAAGTAGCGAAGGATTCTCTTGCATGCTGTCCAATGAGCCGTAGTTGGAGCTTTTAGGTACTGGCTAAGTCTGTTGACAGCGAAGGAGATGTCTGGCCTTGTGAGGGTCAAGTACTGTAGTGCACCTATGACTGATCGATACATTGTTGGATTAGCTAATGGGACGCCTGTATCAAGAGTGAGCTTAAAGCTTGGGCACATAGGGGTCGGTTGAGGGTGGGAGTCCAGCATTTTGGTTTTACTCAGCAAGTCTCTCGTATACTTTGTTTGACTCAGGAGAATGTGATCAGACGTGCGAGTGACTTCGAAGCCGAGGAAGTATTGCACTGGACCAAGCTTCTTCAAGGCAAAATGAACGTTAAGATCGACAATAAGACGGTGAATTTGAGCATTGTCATTGCCTGTTATTAAAATATCGTCGACATAGACCAAGACAAAGAGTTGCTTCGGACCACTGACTGAGTAAAAGAGGCTAGTGTCTGCTTTTGAGTCCTTGAGGCCCCAACTGAGAAGAGACGATTTCAACTGGTCAAACCACGCACGAGGTGCTTGGCGTAGTCCATAAATCGCCTTGTGGAGTTTACAGACATGATTGGGAAAGGAGGTGTTGATGAATCCCTCTGGCTGGTGCATGTAAACAGTTTCATGAAGTTTGCCGTTCAGAAAAGCATTATTTATGTCGATTTGTTGTATTTCCCACTTGTTGATTGCAGCTAGAGAGAAAATGACCCGTATAGTGCATGGCTTGACAACTGGGCTGTATGTCTCAAGGAAGTCGATCCCCGGTGTTTGCTGGAAGCCCTTTGCAACTAAACGGGCCTTGTGTCGATTGATAGTCCCATCACTGTTATATTTAATTCGGAAGATCCATTTGTTGTTGATCACAGCCATGTCTGGAGTGAAGGGTACCAAGCTCCACGTTTGATTGGCCTGCAGTGCCTGAAATTCAGATAACATAGCTTGTTTCCAGCATTGGTTAGTGAGAGCACTTTTCACATTTAGAGGTTCCAATTCAGGTGTAAGATTTGCCAAGTAAGTCTTTGGTTTAAATGTGCCAGTTTTTGACCGAGTTACCATGGAGTGTGTATTTGTGGGGTTGGGTGGTATAGGCAAGTTAAAATGTGAATCTGAGATGGGTACAAATGGTGGGAGATTTGGAGAATCATGTGGTGGAGACACAGAATTAGTTGGTTGTGTTGGGGAAATATGAGAGGTTACAGGGGACAAGGAAGGAAGAGTGGTGTTATTTGGAGACTGAGATGTAGACACTGGGGAGTGAGACTGAACAGGGGAGTCTGGGCGAGATACTAGTGATGGTGATTGTGGCTTATGAAGTGAGACTAATGGAAGTGCAAAACCAGTATTAGATGTATTTAGGGTAGGCAAAGAGGATGCTGGACCTTGGACAAAGAGGCTATCATAGGGAAATTCTACTTCATTGAATGTGACACTACGAGCAACATAAAGCCTACCTGAGGGATGTAGACACTTGTATCCTCGATGGTGTGAGCTATACCCGACAAAAACACACTTAGAAGATCGAAATGAGACTTTGTGGTTTTGGTATGGACGTAGAAGTGGAAAACATGCACACCCAAATGCTTTGAACAGAGTATAATCTGGTTTTGTTTTGAAGAGAGTTTCATATGGTGAAATGAAGTCTAGAGTTGGTGTTGGTAGCCTATTGATTAAGTGTGCAGCTGTGGAAAAAGCTTCCCACCAGAACTTTAGTGGCATGTTAGCATGTGCTAAGAGAGTGAGCCCCATATCGACAACATGCCGATGTTTCCGCTCTATTCGGCCTTGTTGCTGATGTGTATGGGGACATGAGTGTCTACGTGAGATGCCAAGGTCATGAAAGAGTTGATATAATGAACGATACTCACCCCCTAAATCTGTTTGAACACTCTGTATCTTTGTTTGAAATGAACGCTCTATAAATGCAATGAAATGTTTGAATAGAGATGGTACATCAGATTTAGCTTTCATTGGATACAGCCATACATGTTTTGAGTAATCATCTATAAAGCTCAAATAGTATTTATATCCATCATTTGAAGTGTAAAAAGAGGGGCCCCATACATCAGAGTGAACTAATTGAAAAGGGAGAGTGGTTTTATGAGATGTACTCTTGAAAGTGAATTGATGAAGTTTGCCTAATTGGCATGCATCACAGAAATCAACTTGTTTACATTTCAAAGAGGGATTTATTGAAGACAGTACACTATCAAGAACAGGTTTGGAGGGATGACCTAAGCGGGAGTGCCATATCATAGCTGCTTTGGATTTATCTGATACTACATTGCTGGTAGTAGTAATATTGTATGCATGCTTGATAGGCGAATTTATTTCAGTGGACTGGGACTGAGCATTTGCTAAAGATGACTGAGAGGAGATCTGGAGAGTATACAGGCCATCACGAAGCGAGCCCTGAAGAAGTGCTTGCCTCGTACTCTTGTCCTTGACAATACAAGAAGAGGCATCAAACTCAAGAATAACATTGTTATCCTTGGTGAACTGTGATATGCTTATAAGGTTTTTGGTCAAATTAGGCACTAGTAAAATATCTTTCAGAATTAAAGACTCATTGGCATTAATAGTAGAAACTGAATTAAAACCAATATGTGAAATAGGAAGAGTCTCACCATTACCGACTGTTACTTTTGCCTTCCCCTTGTAGTCGGCTTTCTGAGTCAGAGAATGATCGTCATGTGTCATGTGGTTGGTGGCTCCGGTGTCAAGAATCCAGTCATTCGATGTGTTGTTTGTGTAGGTTGGTTCGGATATGAATGCATTTGGTGAGTCGTTCGCATTGTTGGAAGATGGATAGGTGTGAGGATGAGCACCTGAAAAATGGACATCAAAGCGATGAAAGCAACGGTGAACAGTATGACCAGTTCTGCCACACAACTGACATATCACTCGACTCGATCGACCAGATCCACGGCCACCATGAGGAGGTCTGTGTCCACGCCAAGATCCACGACCGGGACGTCCCTGATACTTGTTCTGACCACGAATGGAGAGTCCAGCGAAGTTAGCTTCAGCATTGTCGATGTTGGAGGAGGTGAGCTGCTGGATTCGCATTTCTTGAGTATGAAGACTGAATTGGACGTCTTGAATCGTCAGAGGTTCAGACCTGTTCGTCAGATTCACGATCGTAGCTTCGTACTCTGATCCTAAGCCTCCAAGAACATACAGGCACAAGCTGTCGTCAGAGATCGGGTCACCTGCTTCAGCTAGCGTGTCAGCGTAGGTCTTCATCTTCAAGATATAGTCGTCGATCGTCATAGAGCCTTTCTTGGTGGATTGGAGCAGTCCTTTGATCTGAAGAACTCTGGCTTTCGACTTCGTGGCAAAGAGTTGTTGAAGAACCGTCCAGATCTCAGCCGACGTACGGCATCGGATCACATGACCAAGCATATTTTCCGTTATAGAGTTGAGAATCCAGTGCATTATGAATTGATCGAAACGAAGCCAATGTGCATGAAGAGGATTGGGCTGAGTCGTACCTGCAATATTCAAGGGAGGCTGAGGGAGGGATCCAAGAACATATCCGTCGAGATTGTACGCGCGCAGAGCAGCCAGGACCAATGCACGCCAGTAGGAGTAATTTTGGCGATCCAGGCGGAGATGAAGTGGGAGCAAGGTATTGTTGGGTAGGGGAAGTTGTTCAACTGCGGCTGGAGCTTGTTGGACATTGTCGGCAACTGAGTGAGTCGTTCCGTCGGACGCCATGATCCGTGTAGCTTCTGATACCATGTGATAATTCTGAAGTGAGAGAGATGAGTGAATAAAGAATGAAATGAGTGAAATGATCTCAACGTGATGTTGAGATAAGCTTAGCTGATATATATTGAGAGAGTGTAACAGAAATCTGTTACAACCGAAGGGAGACAGTTAGGCTGAGCTGCGGACAGCTGGAAGCACTAAAAACAGAGTAACTAAACAGTCATTAGCAGCTTAACTAACCCCTTATTAACTACCCTTAACAATATTTCTAACACCTGTAAAGGGGTAAATTGATTGTTTCATCCAAATACTTCAAACTCCAAAGTTTGGAATCAAAAGCTTCACATCGAACTTTGGAATAAAAAACTTCACATCGAAAAGCAACATAACTTTCAGATTCATACTTAATGAAATTGCCACCATAGTTACGCGAGGAGAATCTAACAATCTTATATCGAAGAATGTTTGATCCTATAGTGAGCGGCGGACCCACCTTGTGCCTAGAGTAGGCAGGTGCCCTTGCTGTAAAATAAAAACTTTATGAACATATTCGGTAACTATTAAAAAGATATTTTTTATTTTTTTAAAAACTCTGAAAAAACAGTAAGAAAACACATTTGGTAAAAATGAATTACCGAATAATTTATGAAAATACGTTCTGTTTTTTCAGATTTTTATTAAATAAAATAAAAAATAATTTTTTTAATAGTTACCGAACATATGCCCTATATAAATGCAGTTTAATTATTTTTAAAAACATGCAACTTTTGCTTTGCAAGGATTAGAACTCACATCCTTAAAATGGGTAAGATAGCTTCTTCATCAAAGCCAATGGTTTCAATATTATTAAAAAGCTTTAGATACCTTTTAATACTAGATAAACATAAGTTCCCAGAAGAAAAAAAATAAGAGAAATAGAATATCACATTTTTTAGAAGGTAACTTTGCTTCAATTCTTTTCCATAAGTATAAACTGTAATATAGATATTCTTTGAAATATTTATTGTTTTCTATTTATTTGTAATACTTGTATAAATTTTTATATTTTTAGTACAAATTTTATAAACTTGTCAATGATAGAATGATAGCTTAGTGGAATAGTGGATAGAGATAAAACAAGTGTGAAAAAATTATGATAATATTTTCAATAGAGAGAATAGCTGTGATTTTTTGGTGAGAATGAATGATATGAGAAGCAATGCGGAGAGAAAAAAAAGAGAAATTTAATATGCATATGAAAAAAAATGGTCAAAATGGAAAAAGAAAAATAATAGTTATGACTATTTTTTTTCTCAACAACACTTTTGACTACTAATTTCGGTTGCTATACCCTTATTTTCTTTTTGGGAACAAGATATATAATTATTAAAAAAATTATATTTACACTCAAATTCCAATTTAGAAAGAAAATTACTTTTCTTGGTTAGCAAGTCACTATGTGATTAAAAAATTGGAAATTGAGGACGCATAGGGGGAGGGATTTCTCAGAGTTCATGTTCTCCCAACATAAGTACAGACCATACTTATATCATTAAATACTAATATATATATTTTTAATTTAAATGCAAATATGTTGAGAATTTCTTTTCAAAATTTCGAAAGATTTCTTTTAATATTTTTATATATTATAAATTTGTAGTTAATAAAATTATTGTTTTCTGTTAAATTTAATATTTTTTATTCTATTATTGTCTAACACGTTAGTTTTAAAAGCATCCAATTAAGATAAATAAATTAAAAAAATAATAATGTTATCTAAATAAGATAAATAAATTGAAAAAAAAATAAAAGTAATAAATGAGTCATAATAATTTCTCATCCCATATATTAAAACTCCATATTAAAGTATTTAAATTACTCTGTCAATTATGTTTTTAAAACTATTACCAAAAAATATTTATTTGCTTAAATTTTTTTACATTTTTTTATTAATTATTTATTTTGTCATTTAACATATTTTTTTATCCAAACATATAAGTTATAGTGAAATAAGACATAAATACACATATTTCTTATTTTGTCGTTTAGTTTTTTTAACGAGAAATTACTTATTTTAATTGCTCTAGCCATTAATTAAATAATATATATTTATATATAAATTTTGGTTAGCTTAATTTTTTTAAAATTAAATAATTAAAATTTGATCAAATAAATATTTTAAATTCATAGTTTTAATTTAGAATTTTTTAATATTTTATTATATTGAAATTCATAGTTATTTTTTCTAAAAAAAAATTAGAAGAAAAATATTTAATTTAAAAACTAAAATGCATCATATATAAATAAAAAATACCAAAATTTAAATTATTATGAATATTAAATTTCAAACTAATAAACTACATCATATAAATTTACTTTTTAAGCACACACAAATAATGCCTAAAATATAATTAAAAATTCCAATCTTTACCCTCATCCAATTTTTCAATTTCTGTTCCAATTAAAAAAAATCAATTTCTATTAATGTGAAATTTTGGCATAACATCGGCGATGATGTCCAACTGTGTTCTCTCTCAGCAACGGCGTCGACTGTATTTCTCTCATGTGCACATGACCACGATCACTTTCTTTCTCTTTGTGTTTATCTCCTTGTCGGTGACTACCAGTGCACACACCAGGTATGGTTTGTATTCTTTTTCTTTTCTTCTAATATCTCTCCAAACAAACAAACACGACTGTAAGTATGCTTGTGCACAGTGCACACGACAACTCCATTAATATAATATATGTTAATAATATATGACTGTTCAATATTAGTTTCCGGGTCTCCCTATCTCAAATTTGTACAAGATTGCATTTTGTTTGAGTGTGAATCATTTGTGATTGTGTCCTTTTGTTTTATTGGGTAATTATTTGTTTTATGTTAGTTTTGAGTAATGCGGGTCTCCGGATCATGTCTCTTTTGACATTTTTCATTTTTCCTTTTTTAGGGAAGATCGTCTTTGAAAAAAGAAAAAAGTAGAGTAAGGAGATATTGAGATCTGGTTTGGCTTCATATACATAGATCTGTTAGTTATGTGTTTGGTTTGAGAAAGGATTGTATACTGCATCAATGGGTTCAATCTGAAATACATTATTAAATTTGTTATTTTCCAATGCTCATATTGTATTTGTCGGAATACTTGTTCTGGATTTTTCTTGAAAATGCAAGACTTTTTTTCTCTTCTTCTTCATCTTAATTTGTTTTCAATTAATTATAGATTATGTGAATATATTTTGACATATCATCATTTCAATCAATTTTGACATATCATATGTATCATAACTTATTGTAATCAATTTTGGAATGACATTTATTTTATAACATTTATTACTTTTTAATATTAATTCGTTTTTTCTACCAAGAAATTTTAATTCAATAGTTGAAAATTTCTATTTATTACAATTAGTGTGGTTAACTAATTCAGAGATTTTTCTAATTTTAGTTGAAAAACATATAATATGGAAATTAAATAAATTTTATAATTAAAATTTTAATTGCTCCTTTATATTAATTAAATGGTAATATATAATTAAAATTATTTTAACCTATTAATATTTTTATTACAATATTTTGTTTGTATATTTGGAAGTTAATATGGTATTTTATAATTAACCTAATATTGTTTTATTATTTTTATTATTAAGAGTGATTATTTTATAATTATGTTTTCTCTAGTTTCTTTATTTCAATTATATAGGTACAATGCACAAGAATCTTAGTTTTTCTCTTGGATATTGTTAAAGCCAAAATGTATGTGTCTCCTTAAGTCCTAAATTGAGTATATGCTATCTCTCACATATCTTGTGCCTCTTAGACTTATTTTTTGTGTCTATTTGTAGGCTTGCTTGTGTCTGTTTGTAGACTTGTTTTTTGTGCCTGTTGTAGGCTTGATGAATTGATAGTCAACACTCAAGATTGACTATTATAAAACTGTAATGAGGTTGTTAGTGGCTTCCTTCAATTCACTTTGGGTCAAAAGGAATTTTAACTATCTTAATTGATTATTTTTAATTTTTGGATGTGGTTGTTTTGTTACTTTATTACTCTCATTCTTACTAGACAAAATTAATGGGGTCTAACCAAAGAGTAGCCTTTGATTAGACCCCTAAACTTAAAAACTAATTTTATTTCTAAAATTTGAATCGAGGGAAAACCAAATGATAGAACTTTGGCTTGATTTCCTATATTTTAAATGAATTTCTTTTATTTTACTTTAAAGAAGTTACTTATATTTGTTGGTTTGTTCACTACAAGAATTTCATGCATTAGTGGCGGGGGACTCCGCCGCTAATACCCCGCGCCCAATTGTTTGTCGCTAATAATCATTATTAGCGGCGGACTGACACACCCGCCGCTAATACCTTTGTCAGATGCATTATTATCAGCTGCGGGGTCCGCCGCTAATATTGTTTTTTATAATATTTTTTAAAATTTATTTGAAATAAATTAATATTTATTAAATTTAATTATTTTTAAAAATAATTCATAATATAATTTAACAAAAATAAACATTTAATTAATTTAAACATAACTAACACTAAAATTAATGTGAATAGTTTTAATATTTATCAACCTAGTAAATATCGCTATTGTCATTAAAAATAAATACAATATTAATTCAGTCCAAATATATAAACTAGTAACTAAATAAAATCATTAAGATTAATATTGAAATTGTCCTCATCTTCAACATTTTGGTTTGGCTGTGAGGAAGACGGCTGTGGCGGTGGCGGTGGCTGTGGCGGTGAAGGAATATAAGGTGGCTGTGATGATCGTTCGAGCGTGAGGTCCCCAAACTGATCTTGAGGCTGCGGTTGCGACCCGCCCCCAAACTCACCATATCTCACATATGGTTGCTGTGACGAACCTCCAACCTCCCCATATCTAACATTAGGTAGCGGAGGCTGCATCGATCCTCCTTGAAAAATCGGTAAAGCTGAAATGTAGTGGAGGAGACTGGGAAGAGCGTCCAAAAATGTATTGGTTTTGATACTGAGGAGGTTGTTGCGACGACACATGTGGCGGATACGTTGGGTGAGGCTGGTACAGCTGCTGTGGCGGATACTGTGAAGGAGGCTGGTACTGGTGCTGTGAAGGAGGCTGGTATTGCTGCTGTGAAGGAGGCTGGTACTACTGTTGTAGCGGTGTATGACGGTCAGGATTGACAATGTTACTCTGAGAAGACGAACCACCTTCAGATTGTGGTGGCAAATACCTCTGCAGAAAACTGTCAAACCTTGGGTCATACAGTTTACTAGGATGCTCAGGTACCACAGACTAAAACGTCTCACAAATTGCCTTCATCATCAGAGCCATAGTAGTCATATCTTCATTAGGTGTAACAACAATATTTGCTTGGGACTGACTTTGATCTGTAGAGCTAGAGGATGTCTTTTTTGCCTTCCCTTTCGCCTTATAACCCACTCCTCTTTGGTAGTCAGATCTCTCCCCGAGTACTTTACTTAGTATCTCGTATTGATCGACCGGGGACGAATCAACGCCAGATACATTTAGAGATGCCTCACTCTGCTGTTGACTTTGCCTCTCAAGCTGTGACCTCTGAACCTCTGCCGCCATTTTTTCCTGTATAAAGATAACATTATGAACAAAGATTAGAAACATTAGAAACAAGAAAACAATACTATTCACTTACATAATCTTGTTGAGCTGCCTCATTGACAAAAGATTTTGTTGATTTTCTCATATGAGCATCCCTCCAAATATCAACAGCATGCGCATCTGGGTTCTCCTATACAAATGTAAACAAAATGTTTCAGAATGTGTTATTTTATAAAATTAAATTAACATCTTCACTTACATATTGGTGACGCTTAGCTACCAACGACTTTGTGCCTTGTGTTGTTGCATACTTCATTTGTTTTCTGTTTGCTTGATATTTAGCGGAACGAGCCAAAAATCTTTCGCTCAAAAACATTTCACAAATATTCTGCCAAGCCTCCTTAGTGCAATGGTCAGGTGGCTTAGAGAGTACATTCTCCAAATCTTCTGGTCCAGCATAATGTTTTTTGAAGTGTTCTTTCTCTCGCGATATATTTCGCCCATCTCCTTGTTGACAGTTGCCAGAACTGACTCACGTTGTGGATGACCATCTATATTATAGTAATACTGCATTAAGAAAAAAAAATAGATAACTTTGTAAATAATGGAAATAAATTACGAAAAATACAAGATTTGTAATTTTTTTACCCTCATACGATCAAGCACTTGATCCTTAAACTGTTGAGGTACATCAGCAAAATCCAAATAATGCCCCGGACACAAAATGGTAACTAGAGTGCCCAACATGCGAATAAAAGCTTGATCCTCCTGCCCAACCACTTTGTTGGTCACAGGATCAAGCTCTAGATCCAATGGTTTCCCAACTTTTTTCCTTCGTTCTTCAAGAACATTATTACAAGTAAGGCCACGACCTTTTCTTCTCGTCGGCGGGGCTTTAAAATTTATTAACAATAATCAGTATTAGTATTAATGTTATATTTATCTAACAAATAATTTTGATATGCAATATTTAACCTGACTCGTAAGATGATGGTACCCTAGAAGGATCTGGCGGGTCTTGAACCCCACCATCTCCGCCATGATAAGTAGCTATATCAGGTGACATTATACTTCAGTTTAAAATTTATTATTTAGTAATTAGCATTAAAATAGAAGTATATCACATTAAATTCATAATAATAATAATTACAAAAAAAACTTTATTATATTTAAATAAATAGTTCTGTTACACAAATAGAAAAAACTAAACAGAGTAATCACTATCATTTCCATCAGTAATCAGAGACACATTTTCATCTTCACAAAGCTCAACTAACAATTCATCCTCTGCATCTACAACTTCCTCATGTTCTGACATATCAGCTTCGTTGTCACTCTCTTCATCAACTCCAACATATGCAGCAGGCTGATCAAATTGCATAATCAACTCTCCGAGGTCCACAGTCAACACAAAATTTGATGAACTTGTTTCATGTACAACATCAATAACATCATTAACCTCATCAAAATTGTCCTTAATGTCCCAAATCTATCGATGATTCACATCTTCTACAACTTTCCAATCACGACCTCTAAGTAAATCATCGAGATAGAAAACTTGCTTAGCTTGAGTAGCAAGTATGTACGGCTCATCTTTGTACCATTCATCATTGACGTTTATACTGGTGATATTATTTTCAATGACTGTTTTCTTCATTCTTGGATTTGTATTAAACCATTTGCACTGAAATAATGCCATTGAATATGCACCAGTGAAAGAAAGTGTCACTACTTCTTCAAGCGTGCCGTAATAATTAAAACCTTCTGTTCCGGCAACAGACACTCCACTATTCTGTGTGGTGCGCTTTTTGTCTCGGTCGTGTGCAATAAATCGAACACCATTGACTATACAACCTTGGTAAAAGGTTGATAAATGATCTGACTCAGATGCTAAAGCTAACAGTTCATCACCATTTTTCAAAGACCCAAGCTTGTGCAAGTCATATATCTAAATACATAAAATGATATTAGATTCACAAAATATATCATTAATAAAATCACTATTCAAAGCTACCTTTTTATGAAACCACGAACGAAATTTTTTCCTATGCAAACGATCATGATCACCATCTGGGTATTTTTGTTTAATCTCTTGTAGGTGTTCGCTGTTAATACCACACATGTTCTAATTTATAAGAGAATAAACTTATTCTAAATAAGGCTCAATTTCAGGAGAATTCTCAAGTATGAACCACTCAGCTATTTCACGAGTATTATGATTGAGAGGCTTCAAAGTTCCCTTTGTGAGTGGACGACATTGAGATTGGAAAACTGTAAGGTTTCGTGGGATATAAGTTGCATCTTCATTTCAATCAAGACGGTTAAATCTTGTTTCAATGTCTTTGAAATACATTGAACAAAAGGTCAAAGCCTCATCTGCAACATATCCTTCGGCGATCGACCCTTCAGGGCGAGCTTTATTTCCCACATAATTCTTTAATTTTTTCATGTACCTTTCAAAAGGATACATCCACCTCATAAATACCGGGCCACCCAATATTGCTTCTTCTGGCAAATGTAATACCAAATGAATCATTATGTCAAAAAAAGCTGGAGGAAAAATCAACTCCATCTTGCACAATATCTGAATAAGATCATTTTGTGCTTCCTCCATATCTTTAACATTTAAAGTCCTCGAACATATTTGCCTGAAGAAATTGCACGATTCTGCAATAGTGGTCGATATAGATTTTGGAAGAAACTTGCAAACACCGAGAGAAAGTAATCGTTGCATTATCGCATGACAATCGTGTGACTTCAACCCAAGAATATTTGTATCATTCTCGGACACTTTCTTCTTCAAATTTGAACAAAAGCCATCTGGAAATCTAACTCCTTTTATAAACTAACAAAACTGTTGCCTCTGCGCCGGAGTTTACACATAAGGAGCGTGCGGCTTCATTAGCTTCCCATTCTCATCTTCATAAATCCCCTATTTCTATCATATTTCCCAAAATTTAAATAAACATATATTCATCACATAAATACAACAAATCAAGTAATCAATCAAACATGCACAATTACAGCCTTATATCACCGCAGCACACAGTCCCAGATCCTATCTCCACTATTTTATAATTTGTACATGCTACTAAGTTCAATATATTAATTATACATTAAGGTTTAAAATATTACCTCTAATATAAAATCCTCCAAAGCTTGATCTCACCAACAAAGTTGTCAACAAAATACCTACTCAAATATAACAATATACAAAAAAATAATAAAATAGTTAACAAAATATAAAGAAAAATATCATAAAGCTATATTGTAACTAAATAAACAATAAAATGCTTAAAGAAAACAAATAATTTGTTATAAGTACACATTTGTTTACTTAAACCCGAAATAGTTTTTTTTTTTTTTAAAAGTTAACAACTCACATAAATAAAAATCGACTATAAATATCCTAACTAAATCAATAATAAAATATAACTTAAAAAAACAAACAATTTTAATATATACATATTTAACCAATTAAACCCAAAATTTAAAAATAATTTTAAAAAGTTAACAAAATATAAACAAAAAATTACTAATAATAATCAAACTAAACATTTAATAAAATGAAACTTATACAAAATATATACATTAATCTATATATATACTCATTTACATAGTAAAATCGAAATTTAATTAAATTTTAAAAAAAAAGTTAATAAAACTATCTAAAAATTAAAAATCCGAAATATAGTCAATTTATAAAAAAAAAATTCACAAAAATTATATTTAAATCATAAAAATTAATAAAATTACACTTACTTGTGGTAATTGTGCAATGTGGGTTCTTGATGTAGAAAACCCCAAAAATCCAATGAAGATTATGGGTTTTCAAATTATATCTTCAAAAAACAAAATCTATACAAAAAAAAAAAAAAAAAAACTATATATAAGTTTCATAAACATATATAAATCATTATTTTAACATTAAAATTGAAAAAAAAATGGCTGAAAACGTACCTAAATGGGAAGAACCTTGGTTGGGCGCCGCTGGTTTGGGAGGAAAACGGTCTGAAATTATGGTAGGAGTGAAATGGGGCTTGGCTGGGACGATGAGGGTTTTATTATGGGAGACCCAGTTGCGTCAATGGCCCACTGACGGTAATGGACGTTTGCGTCAGTGGGGCACTGACGCAAACGCTCATTACCATCAGTGGGCCACTGACGCCGTTAACAGCTCGTTTGCGTCAGTGCCCCACTGACACAAACGGTTCCATTAAACAGTGTCAGTGTACGTTATGACGCAATTGGGCCCTCATTTGTGGCAGTGTCCAACTGCCACAAATGTTAATTCTTGGTCAACAGTGTCAGTCAACTGCGTTGACTGACACAATTGCCATTTTTTGTAGTAGTGCACCCATCCTTTTCAAATCATGTCTGGCATTAGTGGTGTCCTTAGATTTATCATTGTCTAAGATGGTGCCAAGGAGACTATCACACACATTATTCTCAAACATGCATGACATCTATATTGTGTTTTTAATTTGTTTGTACACCAATACTCAAGCTCGTAAAAAATACTTTTTTTCCTCCAATTACCTTCATCTACTCCTCTTTTACGTTTCACACCCCCAAACTGGACATGTTTTCCTGGAACTTGCGCTGCAAGAGCATTAACTTGTTCTAGTATATCCTCACAAGTAAACCGTCTCGGAGGACGTCTTCTCTTAACTTCTCCATCGAACTCTTTGTCTCTTCTTATTCAATGATTACTTGGCTAGAATCTTCTGTGACCAACGTAAGATGTCTTACCAATCACTCGGATGGAAGTTGTGTCCTCATTACACGTAGGACAAACTTTGTATCCCTGACCACTCCATCCAGACAAACTACTGCGAGCTGGAAAATCGTTCACTGTCCACAAAAGGGCTGCCCCCATCTTGAACATCCTGTTGGTCGTACTATCTCTTGTATCAACTTCGTTAACCCACAGATCCTTCAACTCATCCACCAATGGTCTCAGAAATACATCCATGTCCTTACCGGGTGATTTTGGCCCAGAAATAAGGATGGTCAACATGAAATAATTATCTTTCATGCACAACCAAGGTGGCAGATTATAGTTTGCCAACACCACAGGCCACATGCTGTATGCAAGGTTCATGTTGCCAAATGGATTAAATCCATCAGCAGCTAAGCCCAGACGAACATTTCTGGGATCCCTTGAAAAATCAGGATGCTTGGCATCAAAGTCCTTCCACGTAGAGCCGTCCACCGGGTGTCGCATCACCCCTTCATCTTTTGATTTCCCGGCGTGATGCCATATCATGTGTTTCGTTGTAATCCTTGAACTGTATAATCTTTTCAACCGAGGGGTCAACGGAAAGTAACGCATCACCTTGTGTGGTACTTTTTTTCCTTTCGTCATTTCGGAAGTAATCCATCTACTACTTCCGCATACTGGACATGTCTCTTTAGATGCATGCTCATTGTAAAATAAGAAGCAATCATACTGACACACATGAATGGACTCGTATCCCAACCCTAATTTTTTCAATCTCTTTTTCGCCTCGTAGTACGATTCGGGGATTTTGTTTTCCTTAGGAAATGCAAGCTTTAACAACTTCAGCAATTCATCAAATATGTTGTTAGGCATCTTCCCTCTAACTTTTAGATGTAATAACTTTGCTAAAAAGTTCAGGGATGAAATCCAATCACATCCAGGATACAACTCCGCTTCAATCTCCTCAAATAACTCGTCATAATACTGACTCCCACCGGGATCCCTTTCTACTTCCTCAGTTGTCGGTAAAAGGAAGTCTTCCACAACATGAATCATCTCATCATCTTCATTCTCATCAACCACCTCATCAGCAACAATTTCTTCCACCTCACCATGAAAAATCCACTTATCATAAGCTTGATGAAAACCCCTATTGAATACGTGTGCCCAAACTACATCTAAAGATTCAAATCTATTATTATTGCATCTCACACACGGGCACCTAATTCTTCCATCAAAATCTTTATGTTCTGACGCCATCCTCAAAAAAGCTTGCAGACCATTCCAATATTCTTGACAACCACGATTTCTCAATGTTGTCCAAGTCTTGTCAATCGCCATCTAAAGTGTTATAAGAGTGTGAGTTTTAGTAATGTGAATAGAAATGGATAACAAATGAGATTTGTTATAATTTTTGAAATCTTATGCAATATTATAATATCTTATACTATTTTATGATGATTTATTAGATAATGATATTTATAAACAAATTAATTTTTTTCCTAAACTAATTTATTATTTATTCATAATTTTTTAAAATTTTATTATATATAATTATCAATTTCTATATTCATGTAATTTATAACTATTTAATATTAGATAATGTTATTCAATAAACAAATTAAATTAAATTATTTAATTAGATAATATTATATCAAACTTTTATTATTTAATTAATTAAATTAATAAAAAATAATTAAAAATAAATTATTATTTATTCATAATTTTTTAAAAATTTATTAAATATAATTATCAATTTTTATATTCATGTAATTTATACTAAACAATGTTATTCAATAAACAAATTAAATTAAATTATTTAATTAGATAATATTATATCAAAATTTTATTATTTATTTAATTAAATTATTAAAAATTAATCAAAAAATAAATTATTATTTATTCTTAATTTTTTAAACTTTTATTAAATATAATTATCAATTTCTATATTCATGTAATTTATAACTATTTAATATTAGATAATGTTATTCAATAAAAAAATTAAATTAAATTATTTAATTAGATAATATTATATCAAACTTTTATTAATTAAATTAATAAAAAATAATAAAAAATAAATTATTATTTATTCATAATTTTTTAATTTGTAATAATAATAATAATTTTACAAATTAATTATTATTTGACTTTTAGACTAATTTATTTTTTAAATAATTAGATAAATTTTATTAATTTTTTCATTCATTATTTTATTAATAATATTTTAAACTTATCATTTATGTGTCAATATCCCTGTAATTGATGGTTGTAGTCAACATCCATCAATCACAAACATATCGAGACAGAGAAAATAAATTAACTTCTAATTAACTACTAACTAATTTTTTTCTTCTATTTTTACAAATTATAATTATAATAATTTTACAAAATAACTATTTGTCATCAAATCATTCATCTTTGCAAGATTTCACAAAACCAACCGAAAGAAACATGTTCAGTAAATAAAAAGGGCAGCCAAAACAACAGAATAACTTCAAAAGATAAACAAAATCAATAAAACAAAATAACATCATTTGTGGATTATTACATACATTTATATATATATATATATGAATATATAAATTATAAATATACCTTGTAGCAACATTTTAAAATTCCTCTACTTTTTAAAAATTCATATAGACGGTGCAATCTCAAAATATATTGGAATTTTTTTTATCAATAATAGAGAAAAACCACTATATTTAAAACTAAATGATTTGCTCACCTCAGGAAGAGCCACTGGATTGCTCACCTCAGGAAGATGCCGACTGTTAAACCCAAAAAAGAAAAGAACAAAAAATGGAGTTGTTTATCAAGAAAGAAAACAAGAACAAGAATCCACCAAACCAAACGAAAAAAGAAAAGAAAGAAAGAGAACTAATATATATATATATATATATATAATAAAACCAAAACAAACCTGTGCAAATAATTTCCCGTCGAAGAGAAGAGAAGAATTTGTGCAATAATGGAAGTTTTCCTTCGGAGAAGAGAAGAGACGCGGTGAAGAAAGGGGCTGTGCAAATGCCTATTATTGTTGAGCATTAGCGGCGGGACCCGCCGCTATTAGTTTTTCCCGCCGCCATTAATATTATTAGCGGCGGGTAGCCCGCCTCTAATAAAAAGTGATTACCTGCCGCTGATACTATTAGCGGCGGATAGTCCGCCTCTAATATAGGTGATTATCCGCCGCTAATAAATTTTAAAAAACTGTTCCCGGGCATTTATTTTGGAATATTAGCAACGGAGGCTCCGCCGCTACTAGTGGTACAGTCCGCCGCTAATATATTTTTTAATTTTTTTTAAAATACTCACTTATTATTAGCGGCGGACCCCCAAGTCCGCCGCTAATATACTGTACATTACAGGCGGACTTCGTCCGTCGCTAATATTTACGCCGCTAATAGGCTTTATTCTTGTAGTGGTTTTGCAGGTTTACTTATCAACTTTTCAAGCATAAGCTCTGGTGAAACTAAATGAGACTTTTTCTTCTTGCGACAGTTTCTTTGATTTTGATTAGTTATTTTGATATGAAAATTCTTTTGTCTAATTTCCAAGAGTATCTTTGCATGCTCTTTGGCTAGACAATGAGTTTTGTTAGCCAGAGGAAATCCCTCCCCCAATTTGTACGGCCTATATTATGCATTCTGAATAAAATAAATTTATTCCCCACAAAAAAAATAATACCTAAAATATATACAATTTATAACAAAAAAATAAACACACATACACAAATGAGTTCATAAATATTAATGTTATGAAAAAAATATTAATTTATTTTAGATTTTGTTTAATTAGTTGTAGACTTAAATATTGATAACTAAATACCTGTAGAATCTTATTTAATTAGTATAAATTTATAACATTAAAATATTTAATAAATTATGCAACTTAGTAGTTTAATTATGCTATTAAATAAAAAAATGATAACGTTACGTAAATAAAATAATAAAACTACTTTGTATACGTAGCTTTTTGATGTTATATTCAATTTTAGTTGTAAATGATTTATTATATTATAAAACATGTATCACTAACAACAATAGCAGACCTGGGCAATTTTTTTTTTTCAAAAGGAAATTAATATTATTTTTACATATAATCATATTTTGTAACGTCTAAAAAAAGAAGAAAAAAGAGAGAATTGATGAAAAGGCACCTTAAAATGCTAAGCATCATAAATTATTATCTTATGTGTTACTGAATTTGTTATAAATTGTCATTATGTGAAGTTCTAAATTGTCATTCTAAACTTTTAAAATATGATTATGCAAGATCAATGTATGACAAGAGAATCGGTTGGGGAGCAACATTCCTACGTAGGAATTGCAAACCACATCGAGATGTGAATCTATGAATTCTTATCTAACTCATTTCTTGACAATTAAGCTATTATTTTGTTTAGGGCTAGTAATTTTTGACAACTCTAAAACACCACAAAATAAATGGATTTGGGTGACACGTTTAACAATCATGTTGTGTTTATGTTGGAGTTTTTGACGTGTTTAATAATCGTGTTGTGTTCATGTTTACTTTAATCATGTCGTATCATAATTGTGTCAACGCGTTTAATAATCCTATCTTGTTGACATGATAACACGAATAATTATCATAGGTTTCATAACTTTTTATATAGTTATGATTAATTTTGTCAATTTCAAGTTGTATCATGATACATTAATCATATGTCATAATCATGTTATCGTGTCATGTGACTAGTTAAAATAATCATGTCATGTTCATGTTTGCATTTTCAATATGTTTAATAACCGTGTCGTGTTCGTGTATACCTTAATCATGTCATTTCATAATCCTGTTGTATTTCTATTTATCTTGATCATGTCGTGTCATAATCATGTTGTATTTGTGTTTACTTTAATTATGTCGTATTATAATCGTGTCGTATTCGTATTTACCTTAGTCATGTCATGTCAAAATTGTGTCGATATGAACACGACATGATTACACGAATTGTCAGTCATAATTTTGTTGCCCAAATAAATATATCTATCCAAAATGCACATAAAGATGAATGATGACTTTTATAGTAAGCACACTTCACCTCCACTTCCCAACCATGTAGATAAGTGTCTTTCCCCATAGGTGACCTATAAGACAAAGGTGATTAACCACTATATGCCATTGTTCATGTAACGTCCTACTAATCCAGCACCGTTACACCGTGTGTAAAAAAAATAGTACTTAACTCGTTAAGCGAGTCATTTGGATTTAAAAGTGTAATTAAGATTAAACAATAGTTTCGGTATTAAAAATTTTGGTCAGTGGAATTAAACTTTTCATTAAAAATGTTTGACTGCATACAAGGGATCTCAAATGTTTCTAAATAAAAATACAGGTTTATAAAAATTACATAATTAGTTGACCTAAGCGGAAAAATCAAACTAATAATCCATGTTCCTCAAAAGTATCTCGATTGTGGCGATCGAACAGGATGAGTATGTACAGACCACTCTTACAGCTCTACTCCAACTCATGGTTTGTCCATCTTTCCTTTGCCCTTACCTACACCACGAAGCACCCGTGAGTCAAGGCTTAGCAAGAAAAGCCAAACAAGTAAAATAGATATCCTGATAGACTTTAACATGTATTGCATACTTTATAATCAACATAGGTTCACATTAATTTTCCAATCAGTATACGAATCATGCTGAGTGGATGCATATTGCACCCCTGCAATGGCCCCTCCACTAATGCGCATATCGCATCCCTGTAATGGCCCTGCCACTGCGACCTACATTACACATGTAATGCCAATAACGGCCTCATGGCCGATCGATCTCCGATCACAACCAATCGATACAAGCAGTTATAACAATAGAGGTTTATACAAGGCATGTATTTAGCTTTAAATAGATTCATGACACAGTCATCCCCGTGTCCTATAATCAGGGCCCATGCCCTACACTCGGTGCAAGTGTTGGTTTTCTTACCTCAAGTCCTGAGCGATAAAGCAAGGCAACCCCGAGCACGATCCTTTCTTCCTGAGCCTAGCGGAAACCCCTAGTCACAACATATTAAGGAATATTCATCAAGAAATAAATCGACGGAGGGCTTCAAGACCAAGCCCTAGCTCTCGGGACCTCAAATTCCACTAAACCGAGTAGTGGAACCATTCTTGAGCCCTTTGATTTGGTTTCCCAAAACTCAAACTTAGCACATTCTAAAAACCTCATATAGTGCTACGATGCCCCATACCTGCGCCGCGAGCTCACACTAGAGGCCGACGGGCCACCTTGAAATTCCAAGCATTTGAGCTAACCGATAAATTTTCCCCATTTTGCGTCGCGACGCTGCCCACTAAGGATCACGATGCCAAGGTAGTGCCAGGGAAACCCACCCTCGAAGACATTCAAGCGGGCCACGATGCTACTGGAAGAAACCTAGGAATTGTGATTTTAGAAATCGCAATCTGTACCAAATGACCAAAAAACGACCCCAAATCAACTAGGCAATTCACATACAACATCAACAAATAAAAAAACATTCCCAATAACACTCTAGAGCTAATAATTAACAAAGCTAGAGTCTAAACTCAAAAAACTCACCAAGAACACCACAACGAAATGAAAACCATCAAAACTATGGCTTACCTCTCTCAAATTTTCAAAAATATTTGAGCAATAAAGATGCTAGCAGCTCCTAATCCCTTTAGAACACTTCAATCCTCCTAGAAATTCCTCCAATTCAAAACTTGCTCCTTGGGTTTAAGTGTTGGTTTTGAAATCACCTTGGAGAGAAAACAAATAAGGAGAGATAGAGAGAAAAGGGAGTGTAACGTGGGACTATTGGTTTCAAGGGCAGCTGGTCACTTATCACTATACACCTGGTCAAATGACTATTTTTCCCCTATCACCAATTAACCATTTAACCACCAATAATGGCATTAGGTCATTTAACTTAAATTCCCACCTAAACTTCAAATTACACCTCTAACTCCCAATTAAATCCAATAATCCCAAATATTTCTCTCAACTAATTTATTTACCAATGAATCCCGATTGTTTGCAAAATTACGAAAATACCCCTAGGCTCACCCCTAGTTGGCTATAAATCCTTGTTGTGATTTTTTCCACTACCTTGCTCAAAAGGACCAACTCGTGCCGAATATCTCAAATATATTCACATAATAATGTGGTCTCAAACATATAACACATATAATTACAATTATATCATCAACGGGTCAAAATTACGAAGATGCACCAATTTTTAACAAAAGGAGGCCTTTCAGCACATTTAACACACTTAAACATGCAAAGACAGTCATATCACAATATAAATAATATATTTCATATAATCACATATAGATATTCAATAAAATCACACACATATATATGTACAATTATGTCATCCCGGCACACTAATCAAGACACTAAGCCTTATTCGGAAATTTTAGGATGTTATAGTTCAGGTGGCAAAGCCTTGTCAAGTAGTGTTCCTCGGATAGTGCCGCATGTCATGTTGTAGTAGAGTAGCGACATGGTTTCCAATGATGTGGTTTATCCAAGGATGAAAATATCGATATCAATAATGGAAATATATATATATATATATAATCCTTTACTAGGAATATTGTGGTGTTAATCCTTGGTCTTACCATTACATGACTTGCACATTAATGGTGTTAATGTAATCCTTGGGTCTCTAATGGCGTTTGTGTTTTTTTGGTTTAACAACTGCTAATTTTTCTTATTTGATGTACTTCATCCCTTAAAATAACATATCAACGACTGAATAATTCACCATAAGGATCAAGTATCCCTAAACCCTTACTCTACTTATTTATGTGTCGGGCAATAATGATTGTACATTTATCTTACCCTAATCCTATTAGATTGAATATTATCTTACCCTAACAGGTAGAATATTCATGAATAAACAGGTTTTCAAATTAAATTTCCATTCCTAATTTACTTTGATGAAAATAATGCTTGGTGGTGGAGAAATATCATCTTTTTAACATCATAGCACTCAAACTCAAAGTTGGGACAATGAACCCCTTGGGAAACCATCCTCATGAGCAAGGGAATAGGGAAAATGCTATCCACACCCACACTATTATAATTAACATCAAGAATCATCAAAAAGCTTCTCTGTGACAAAATTGTACAACTCAAAATATAACTCCACGACTTGGGTTCACTTACAACACCTCTTAATATATGTTGTAGGTGGCCTATATATTAATTCGAGAGCCAATCTTTGAGAGAATAATGATATTAAAACTCTACCAATAATTAAGTTTTAATTTCAAATAATTATAATAATTAAAATACTAATCACATCTTGCTAGACTTGACTTTCTATAAGAATGATTCTTGACTTATAATTGCTATATGAAATCTGTAAACACAAAGTAGTATTTAATAAGAAAATACTTTGAGGTATATGGATATATATATATCTATAATTAAAAAAAAAATCATCCATAATTAAAAATTGCACAAAAATCTTGTATATTCTTTTTAAAAAAATTAAGAGACTAAGATTCTAAATAAGTACAACTTACGAGCAACAAATTGAATACCTAAAAACATTAAAACCACTTGTTCAAAGATTTGTTATTTTGCACATTCCAAATTCTATGGCACAATGCTCTAATGAGTTGGTGAGATGTAGGGGCACTAATATGGTTCATGACACGATAATACGACTTGAAAACCATACGGAATTAGGGAGTTAAGGTTTAGCATAAATAAGTACATGTTAAATTAGGTTATACATGATTAGACACGAGTAAATTTCAGGTCAAAATCAGGTAAAACCCGCTAAACCCGAAATTGACCCGTTTAACAAGATTAAGTACAAATTATGACATATGTAATTACTATATATATGAATATGACTATGTACTATCTTATTTTGGTATATACTTACTTATATTTTGAATATTACGTACATAAGTTAAATGAGTAATCTATTAATTTAAATAGGTGTTATATGAGTTAAAATGACATAGTTTAACTTGTTTATTAAACATGATCTTATAAACCATGCACACTCTAAATGTATAAATTAAACGTGATCTTTTTATAAACGAGTTAAGTAGGTCATAGTTGGTTAACCTGTTTAAAACATGTCGGATTTGGGTTTTAGTTTTTGACACGATTAATAAATGAGTTGGGTTTGGGTTTAGCATTTTACTTATAATATATGAGTTTCGACACGACACAAATAGGACCCATGAATACAAATTGTCAATCCTAGTGAGATGGGGTGGGGCGGTCAATGAGCGAGGACTAGATCTACATTTCTGTTTTTGTTTAGAGATCTGATTCATGTGTTGAGAATGAAGTTGAAGTGTTAGAGATGTTACTTAGTGCCTTAGTTACTTCAGTTAGACTCTCTTCTTTAGAATCTTTTCATTCTGTTAAATCAGTTGTATGTAGTAACTTATCTTAGTTAGTTCTATTATTCTGTTGTAACAACCTGCTTGATTGAGAGTGTACTCTTGTATATAAGGCATCCATTTCTTCAATAATAAACAGAGACCATTTTTCACACTTTGTTATCTGTTTTAATCCCTCACATGGTATTAGAGTTTTTTTTTTCAGACCCTCTCGTTCTTTCTTTGTGATTTCCCTTTTCCTGTTGCTTCTCTTATCCGGAAATGACGTCCAACATTGTATCTCTGTCAGCTTCGGCAGTAGCGACTGATGCTACCGCCTTTACCAGTATGTCGTTCTCACCAGTAGTCTTCTCTCACAAGATCTCCGTGAAGTTAGATGACGAAAACTTCCTCCTATGGCGTTTGCATGTATGGTCTGCCATTAAAGGCCATGATCTCGACGATTACATCGATCCCACAGTGCTTCCACCCAAGAAGTTCCTCATAGATTCAGATGAACAAACTGGGACCATTAATCCTCTGTACAAACAATGGGTAAAGCAAGATCAATTGTTATACTCTTGGCTACTGTCATCAATGTCCAAAGGTGTTCTCACGCTTGTTGTTGGCAGCTCCACTTCGGCACAAATCTGGCACACTCTTGAGGTATATTTCGCAACCCAAACCTCTGCCAAAATTGACCGATTTCATCATCAATTGCATAATACCAAGAAAGGCAATCTCTCTGTCAACGAGTATCTGCTCCGAATCAAGACTGTGGTGGAACGATTAAACTCTATTGGTCACACTATCATTGTTAAAGAACACATTTCTGCCATATTCAAAGGTCTCCCCCCAGAATACGACACTTTTGTTATCTCAGTCAACTCACGCAATCAACCTTACATAGTAGATGAGATTGAATCTCTTCTCCTTTTGCAAGAACATCAAATGGAAAGACATCATCGTGCCATTGACTCTGTCAATCTCACCACACAGAGGAGTTTTTGCGGCTGAGGATCCTCCACACCATCTCATGATTCAAGATCATTCTCTCCAAATGTTTCCACCATGTCTTCTTCTGCCAGAAGTGCTGGACGCGACTCTTGGAACACCTATGCGGTAACAACTCAGAACCATCAATCTTTTTCTGGATCTCAGCAGTCCAAAAGTCGTGGTCCCCTAAGTTCTACACCTGGAAGCTCCTCTACTTGGCCATTATGTCAGTTGTGTTCAAAGACTGGTCACATAGCCTCTCGTTGCTACCAACGTTTCAATATGCATTTTTCTGGAGTCGGAGAAGCCAACACAGAGATCCAATCAATCAACATAGCCACAACAAACACAGTTGTTGATCCTTCATGGTATCCTGACTCAGGAGCTACAAGCCATTGCACAATGACAGACACCACTCTCACACAGAAACAACAGTATCAAGGAGCTGAAAAAGTTCATATGGGAGATGGCATGGGCTTACAGATCCAAAACACTAGTAAGGTCATTTTTAATACTCCCCACACTAACAAGAATTTCAAACTGGATCGTGTATTACATGTTCCTCACATTACCAAGAATCTCATTAGTATGTCATAATTTGCCTTTGATAATAATGCCTACTTTGAATTCTACCCTAACCATTGTGTTGTCAAAGATCAGGCTACCAAGGAGATTCTGTTGCAAGGATCACTTAAACATGACCTTTATGTCATCAACCCCTCATCCATGAAGATCCAACATCACTCTGAGTCCAGCAAGTCCATTTCCTTTGAGTCACAGTCAACCAAGATTTATTCAACAAATACTGATCAAATGACTTATGGACCCAAAATGGGTATGTTTTAAATAATTATATCACAAGCGAACGAATCGTTCATATAGAATAGTGATCGTGTAAGCAAGGATGTCGACCCCAAAGAAGTTGGCTAAAATAAAAAAGAAAACTATTTTAAACCAAAATTAATATATTCTAACATAGCTCCAAAGATTGATGAGATTTAATGTCATGAACATAAAATAAAAGATTTAAAATAAAGCTATTTAAGAGAATAAAAATAAGCCAATTATGATTTGAAAATAAGTTGTAAAAGAAAGATTATTAAGATACTAGAATCTACAAAATGTAAGTTTAATAATATGTATTAGTATATTGATTCCCAAGTTTTAGTGATAGTTAAAATAAGTCAAATTTTCATTTTCCAAATAGATTTATAATTTCAAGCACAAATTATTTATAAAAAGATAGGATTTTTCTTCACTTTTTAAAAAAGTATAATTTCAAAGTATTTAATGTAAATCAACCTAATGAAACAACAAAAAATCAAATAACATTATTTATAAGGCAAAACATAATATTTTTGTTCTAAACATTAATTGGATGTGTACAATTTAATGACACATCTTACACAAAAAATATTATGTTTTGCAAAATGAAGAACAAAGAGCAATATTATCTAACAATCCAAAATATGAGATATTAAAGATGAAAGACATATACGAAGAAGAAAAGTTCATAAACTTTGTTGCATTACAAGGGAAATCAACATACAACATAAATATTATCTAGTTACAAGTTGCTTCATCATGATCTTAATAATCTTATGAAAAAAACACTACAACAAAAAAAGCCATTTGCGTCAGTTTACCACTATCACAGTTGAGTTTTTGCGTCAGTGTACTATGTGACGCAATTGCCCATGACGCAAAACAGAGTGTCATTTGCGTTAGTGGGGCACTGCCACAAATGGCAGTTTGTGGCAGTGCCCCACTGACGCAAATGACACTCTGGTTTGCGTCAGTGGGGCACTGCCACAAATGTAAAAAACGAGTATTTTTTGCGTTAGTTGGACACTGTCACATAAAGTATTAACCAGGGAAGTTGCAAATGTTTATGCCAATTTCCCTGGCCTGTTTTGATAAAAATAATCAGCAGCAGAAACAGAAAAAACAGCAGCAGAAACAAAAAAACAGCAGTATGAACAGAAAAACAACAATATAAGTTTTTATAAACATTTATCTAGAGTTAACATTTGTGATCAAAACTATAAAAGTAATTCAAATATCAAAGTTAATATATGTACTCTTGTGTTCTAAATTCCTAAGTGTCAAACCTACTTAAACTAAAATTTCCTCACCCACTTGCTCATTTGCTAATTGAGATACGCCATAATTGATTCAGTCCACTCATCCCGTATCTCGTTGATTTCGTCAGCCAAATATGGACTCGTATTCGTAAACTAATTAGAAATATTTAAAATAATAAGTTACAAATAATCATCCAAATAAAATCATGAACGATAGTTTAAATGAAAATTAAAAAGCAAAACAATACCTCATTTTTCAAGTAGGCCTTCGGTCTAGGCTGTGAAATCAAGTCTCTAGCAAATTTCATAACGTAAAAGCCACACTCGGTTGGCCCAGTCTGGTTTCGACACTATTACAACATAGTTATCCAAAGTTAAGAATTATATTTAGTAAGTTATTATAATAGAAATATGTCAAAAAGTTGAATACGATAAGTAATATAATTTACTTACCTTAGGAACACAAACTTTTAGATTGATTGACTCTTTTAGTCTTCGGTGTGTATCATATTGATCCAACGCCCTGCACACAATATTAATATTTACCCATATATGAGTTTGAAATAAAATCATAAATTAATTAAGTAAAATGAAAAACTTACATGATAATTATTTCCTTGATTTCCGGACGGAAATGTGAGTTTACATGATCCAAAAAAGCTACCGAATGACTGTGGGGCTGAATTAATACTAACATCCAATGAAAACTGCAATAAAAAACCTTGTGTAAGATATTTATCAATAAACAAAATATATGAATATAAAATTAAGTTGACTTACTTGTTGTTCCAAGGACAAATTAGAAACTGTGTCTCTAGCTCCATCTGTAGAAATCGATCAAAGAGATTTTTAGCACGTATTTCATTGGTTCCTGCATTAGTGGACACTAAAGCGGGATGCATGAAAGTGTACATGTGGTTCAATCCCTTCGTTTGCACCAAATCATCGAGGAATCTACATATAATTAAAAAAGTTAATAAACTATTAAATTTCAAGTTAAACTAAATAAACTAAGATTATAAACACCATTGTACCTCATATATAATGCTAGCTCGGTTTGTCCAATCATCTCATAGTTGCACAAGTGGAGGATATCATCTTTCCTTAATAGAGCGATAGTTTCGAATCCAAATACCCTTTCAACAATTGGAATCTCTACCACGCGGTCAGCTTGCCATTTATCAATAAACTTCACCAAACACCTCAATATTTTTGAGAAAGGCACTTCTGTAGGCTCCTGTGTCAATGCCTCTATTCTTTTTTTTGATTGTCTTGGTTGTTGAGTAGAGGGCGCAAGTGGCTCTTTCGTTTGTTGATTAGTAAGAACCCAATGTTGTGGCCATCCAACATCATACCCGACTGCTTGTCCAACCAATGTATAACCTTCCATTGTAAGCGGATATGGTAAACTAGCGTTCTCTTGAATGGCTACCTCAACTCTGACACGATAATTTCCAGGAGGCAGTTGAACGCTATGTATTTATGTGCAACAGGTACTTACAAGTTTCCCCTCTGCAACTATATTTTGTGTCGAACCAAGACACAACTTACAATTAATCTGTTACATTCCAATTAATCTGTTAGACTTTTCGATAAACTAGTTTATTTTTACTGTATCAAATATATGCAATAATGAATTAATAAGAAACTTTTACCTCCTTAGGAAAATTTGACTGTGGTGGTGGGAGAGCACATGGTGCCTGCGTCGGTGGTGGAGGAGCAAGTGGTAGCTGTGAGGGTGGTCGGTGAGCATATGATGTCCATGTCGGTGGTGGCGGAGCCTGTTGTGCCTGTGTCGGTGGTGGAGGGGCATATGGTGTGTGTGGTGTGTTTGAGGCTCCTCCTACACCCGAACCAGATGCATTTGATGATCCAAATGCATCACTCTATTGAGATGCAATATGCGCCATCAACTGGTTTAACTTTTCCTCCTGTTGACGTGCCCTTTCTTCAGATTGACGCCATTTCTCTTCAAGGTCCTTATAACCAGCATCTTCCACACCTTTTTGTTTGTGATTGAATCTTTTTGGTGGTGGGACATGAAAAAATTGACGGGGAGCTACATGTGCACCGATCCCTCTAACACGTCCCCCATGCTCTGGAGTGCCTAATGCCATTGTTAGTATATCGTTTGAACCTTCCTCCACCAACTCGCCTTCTGCTACTTTTTGTCTGTATTCCGCCTATATACATAGTAAATAAATAGATTAGAATTTTAACACACAGATTAATCATTACAATTATTTTAAAAAATCGAAGAACACTTACAATCTTATTGACCACATCTCAAGCTTCTTCATCAATAACTTCTCGATTCTTGTTCATCCGTGCCCGTGTCCACATCTCAGCTCTGTCATATTCGGTCAACTCATGACCCAATTCCTCTTCCATTTTTTGCTCTACCAGTGCATAACCACCACGCCCTGAGTGATGTGGATACTTGTTCTGAGCCTGAGCATTTTGTTTTTGTTTTCTCATCTCTTCCCAGTCTGGGGTTAGTCTTTTTGCAACAAAATTCTTCCAATCTTCTAGTTTGTAATACTCGATGTACTCTGATGGCGGCTTGGCAAGAAGCTCAGGAGCTACATTCTTATATACATATATAAGATCTTTTGTTAGTCTTGTTTTCCAATTTCTCCATGTTTTTCCTGCTTCTTTGAGGACGTCTGTTTTTGAAGAATTTGGAAGTTTGAACGTTTCCTGCACAAACGAACCCAAAAATATTAAAAAAAATTCAATATATTAATTCGTTATGATAAATTTAATAGTCAATATTATAGGTTACCTGTATTTGACCCCATAAAGTCTCTTTTTTATCCTTTGGCATTTGTTTCCAATTGTCGATATCTAAAGGAAGGGTTGTGCGTGATAGAAGACCGATGGTGATGTTCATCTTGATCCCCCCTTTTCCCATCGCTCGACCAAAATGATTGTACTCGACCTCATAATTGCGACCCTCACTTCTTGCTTTGAATACATCACTACAGTTTGATTTACCCTTATATTTCTTTTCTTGTGTATTTGTTGGTGCAGTAGGATTAATCCCCTCTAGACCATTACCATGATCATCAACAAACGGATCGCCATCTTCATCATACGTTGGATCCATAATCAATGTACCTGCAATTTAGTAAACACAAATATTATCTGGTATAAACTTCACAAAATACATAAAAACAAAATCATAAAATTAATATATATACCTTTAATTTTCTACCCACAACCCTTCACCATTCTCGCGTATATAGTCATCATCATTGTCAATGGTGACATCAATAGGCGGTGAATCAATGGTAAATGTTTCTTGTTCAAGTATAATGTCATCGCTCCCAGACTCTTTGATCAGATAATCTTTCGGTTGACTTGTTAGGACAACTGACCATCGAGCATCTACTGGATCACTCACATAAAATACTTGCTTGGCTTGTGATGCCATTATAAAGCGGTCAGATTTATGTCCTATTCGATTTAAGTCCACCAGTGTGAATCCTAAGTCATCTGTTTTGACCCCATTATCACTTTTCACCCAATCACACAAGAAGACTGGAATTCGAATAGTCACATAATCTAGTTCCCAAATTTCTTTGATCACCCCATAAAATGTCATATCACAATTTATGGGATTTTTATCTTTGGAACTAGATATTTGAAAAATCTGGGCGATAATAGTAACACCACTATTTTGTGTCTTTCTAATGTTATCACGTTCTACGGTGTTGAATTGAATACCGTGAATATAATAGTATTGATACTTAATTACGCTCATTGAAGGACCTAGTGCTATCCATTTTAGTGTTTCAGACACTTTGTTTGTGGTGTTAATCAGAACCTAGAATACAATAAAATAAAACAAAGTATATTAAATTCTAACAAGCTAAAATACAATAACACTCAAACAAGAACAACACAAGTATTTTACCTCATTCTCGAACCAAGTGCTGAAATTTCGATAATGTTCATCTTGTACCCATTTTTTATTCCGAGACTTATTAGGATAAGTAGTCTTGATCCAATTGAAATGTCCTCTTCAAGAAATATCATTTATATCATTGTCAATATAATGAAAGAGAAAAATAAGATTGATCATGCATATGTATAAGAACTTACTCGATGTATGGTTGACCATCATCAATATTTTGTAAGACTAGGCGATGTGCTTCATCTTGATCAGATTTATTTACTTCAGAAACAACACCACCTCTACCACCTTTACTTATTTCAAACTCAATTTTAGAAAAACATAGTCCAATGCTCGCAACACCTGATAAGTATTTTGAGCAGAACTCCATTGCTTCTTCAACGATGTAGGATTCAACTATGCAACCCTCAGGTCTACTTCTATTTCTAACATAACCTTTTAAAACCTTCATATACCGTTCAAATGGGTACATCCATCTCAAGTATACTGGTCCACACAATTTTACTTCTCTCACCAAATGAACTATTAAATGAACCATTATGTCAAAAAATGAAGGTGGGAAATACTGCTCCAACTCACACATAGTTATCACAATATTTGTTTGAAGATTGTCCAACTTCGACACATCTACCACTTTACAACAAATAGATTTAAAGAAAAAGCATAGTTTGGTAATTGCATATCGAACTTTTTTGGGCAACACAGAGCGAATAGCTACCGGTAGAAGATGTTCAAGTAGTGTATGATGGTCATGAGACTTCATTCTAACTAAATTCAAAATTTTCATATCTACCAGAGAAGAAATATTTGAAGAATAACCTTCCGGTACTTTCACATTCGACAAAGAATGACATACACTTCGTTTTTCTTCTTTAGACAGGGTATAACATGCAGGTGGTAAATAGGTTTGTCTCTCACCAACCTCTGGTTGTAACTTATTGCGTATACCCATTACTTTTAAATCCAACCGAGCTTTGATTCCATCCTTACTCCGACCAGGAATATTCAGCAATGTACTAATTAAGCTATCTGACACGTTTTTCTCAATGTGCATTACATCCAAGTTGTGCCGCAAAACCAAATGCTCCCAATACTCAAGCTCAAAAAAAATAGATTTCTTCTTCCAACAACCTGTCGCACCATCTACAACCTCCTTTGTTTTTTCACGTCTAACATTTTTTCTCTTATTTGTCAAATTTCTAGGTTTTCCGAACTTGCATTGGACTTTGTTCAACTTTGTTAACAATTGTCCTCCAAGTAAAGGTGGTGGAGCCTTTCCAAATTCAGGTTTACCATTAAAGGCATCTGTCAAACTTCGAAATTTATGTTTTTCGGATAAGAACTTTCGGTGTCCAATATAACAAATCTTTCTAGAATGTTTTAAATATTCAGAATGAGTCCCTTCTTCACAAATGGGACATGCCTTGTACCCTTTCACACTAAATCCAGAAAGATTACCTAAGGCTGGAAAATCATTAATAGTCCACAACAACACTGCTTTAAGATTAAAATTTTCTTTCTTATAAGCATCGTAAGCATTAACCCCCTCATACCACAATGTGCTCAAATCATCAATTAAAGGAGCTAGGTATACATCAATATCATTTCCAGGTTGTTTAGGACCAGATATCAACAAGGTCAACATGGTAAACTTCCTCTTCATACACAACCATGGTGGTAGATTATAGATGACTAGCATTACAGGCCAACAACTATATTTACTACTAAGGGAATTGTGTGGATTAATTTCGTCAGCAGAAAGACCCAAACGAATATTCCTCGGTTCATTCCCAAATTCCGGCCATTTAACATCTACTGTTTTCCAAGCTGGCGAGTCAGCTGGATGTCTTAGCTTGCCATCCTTTACTCTATCTTTAGCATGCCAAATTAAATTTTTAGCATGATCATCATTTCGGTACAACCTAACCAAACGAGGTATCGGTGGAAGAGACCATAAAACCTTTGCAGGGACACCTTTTCTAACTGCATCTGAATTTTTTTTCTTTTGCCATCTAGACTCGCCACATGTCGGACATGAAATTGCATCAACAAATCTCTTTCAATATAAGATGCAATCATTAGGACAAGCATGTATTTTTTCATATTGCATGCCTAATGAACGCAATGTCTTCTTCGCTTCATAAAATGAAGACGACACTTCATTACCTTCGGGTAATAATTCTCCTAAAAATGTTAACAACTCTGTCATTCCCTTATCACTCCACCCGTGTTTGGCTTTTAAGTTATACAACCTAAACAGTGCTGATAATTTAGTGAACCTTATACAATTAGGGAAAATGGGTTTCTCAGCATCTTCTAAGATTGACTGAAATTTAATTGGATCCACATGTGATTCATATTGTGCATCATCAATCATCTCTGCAACATCATCAACTTCGTAATCAATATCAAAATACTTATTATTCTTAGATGGTCCCTCATCAGCTCCTTTCATTCTTTCACCGTGCAAAAACCATACTTTATAACTTTTGTCTATTCCATTCCTAAATAAGTGGTCTTTTATTTTAAAAATTGGCATCCTCACAACGTTACCACACTTAACACATGGACAAGGAATACTATTAGGAGATTGAGTATTTCTTGCACAAAATTCCAAGAAAAACTCAACTCCATTCCTATATTTCATAGATAACCTATCCGCTGACATCCAATCTCTATCCATTGTCAAACTTCACACAACAAAAAAAAAAACAAACAAACAAAGCAACAAACATTAACAATTAAGTTCGTGGATTACTTAATTGAAAAGTAAATAAAGGAAACAATATGTCCAAAAAAAATTGGGCAGCATTTCTCATATTTCTATCACATTTCCCAAATTTAAAATGTGCATTTATACAGCACATGGTATACACAAAAATATTCAACTAATCAATCAAACATGCATAATTCTAAAATTACTAAATCCTAAAAAAAATTGACCAGCATTTCCCCTATTTCTATCATATTTCCCAAAATTTAAATAAACATATTTCATCACATAAACACAACAAACCAATTAATAATCAATCAAACATGCATAATTCCAAAATTACTAAATCTTAAAAAAAAAATTGGACAGCATTTCCCCTATTTCTATCATATTTCCCAAAATTTAAATAAACATATATTCATCACATAAATACAACAAATCAAGTAATCAATCAAACATGCACAATTACAGTCTTATATCACCGCAGCACACAGTCCCAGATCCTATCTCCACTATTTTATAATTCGTACATGCTACTAAGTTCAATATATTAATTATACATTAAGGTTTAAAATATTACCTCTAATATAAAATCCTCCAAAGCTTGATCTCACCAACAAAGTTGTCAACAAAATACCTACTCAAATATAACAATATACAAAAAAATAATAAAAAAGTTAACAAAATATAAAGAAAAATATCATAAAGCTATATTGTAACTAAATAAACAATAAAATGCTTAAAGAAAACAAATAATTTGTTATATGTACACATTTGTTTACTTAAACCCGAAATAATTTTTTTTAAAAAAAAAAAGTTAACAACTCACATAAATAAAAATCGACTATAAATATCCTAACTAAATCAATAATAAAATATAACTTAAAAAAACAAACAATTTTAATATATACATATTTAACCAATTAAACCCAAAATTTAAAAATAATTTTAAAAAGTTAACAAAATATAAACAAAAATTTACTAATAATAATCAAACTAAACATTTAATAAAATGAAACTTATACAAAATATATACATTAATCTATATATATACTCATTTACATAGTAAATTCGAAATTTAATTAAATTTAAAAAAAAAATGTTAATAAAACTATCTAAAAATAAAAAATCTGAAATATAGTCAATTTATAAAAAAAAAAATTCACAAAAATTATATTTAAATCATAAAAATTAATAAAATTACACTTACTTGTGGTAATTGTGCAATGTGGGTTCTTGATGTAGAAAACCCCAAAAATCCAATGAAAATTATGGGTTTTCAAATAATATCTTCAAAAAACAAAATCTATACAAAAAAATCCAAAAAAAACTATATATAAGTTTCATAAACATATATAAATCATTATTTTAACATTAAAATTGAAAAAAAAATGGCTGAAAACGTACCTAAATGGGAAGAACCTTGGTTGGGCGTCGCTGGTTTGGGAGGAAAACGGTCTGAAATTATGGTAGGAGTGAAATGGGGCTCGGCTGGGACGATGAGGGTTTTATTATGGGAGACCCAGTTGCGTCAGTGGCCCACTGACGGTAATGGAAGTTTGCGTCAGTGGGGCACTGACGCAAACGACAAAGTAAAACGCGCGTTTTACTTTGCCGTTTGCGTCAGTGCCCCACTGACGCAAACGCTCATTACCGTTAGTGGGCCATTGACGCCGTTAACAGCTCATTTGCGTCAGTGCCCCACTGACACAAACGGTTCCATTAAACAGCGTCAGTGTACGTTATGACGCAATTGGGCCCTCAATTGTGGGAGTGTCCAACTGCCACAAATGCTAATTCTTGGTCAACAGCGTCAGTCAACTGCGTTGACTGACGCGTTTGACTGACACAATTGCCATTTTTTGTAGTAGTGAAATTAGAAGCACATAACTAGAATAGAAATTACAAACATAAATAGGAAAATTTGGAGGAGGAACCCCCAAATTATTCCTCTAAAAATACATAAAATCTAAGAAAAGAACAAAGATGGAGAGAACAGAGAGATCCAAGAAGTGGTGTGAGAACTTTTATTTATAGGAGGGGATGAGGACTAAGAAATAAAAGTAAATTACATTAGGGGTTACAAACAAGGATTAAACCAAAATAAAACTTGGAATAATTAAAAATAAAAAAATGATAATTTTGATGTAAATGTTGTAGTTTTCTTGTGCATGTTTGAAAATGGGAATTTGGTGCAAGGAGACAAGGGAATGGACAGACGGCTCAAGGACTGCTCTCTTTAGAGCTTGTTAGGTGCTGGGAGGCAAGGAAAGGCATGAGCCTACTGGCTTCTGGTTGAGAAGAGGTGCAAATGGCGTGAAGGGCCTGGGAGCAGCTGGAGGCAGGCGGGCCCAGGTAGAGGCAGCTGCTGGGCTTTGGGGGCAGCTGGAGGAAGGCCCAGGCGGCTGGGGAAGGCAGGCGTAGGTGGGCTTGTGGAGTTGCAGCTGGCTGGCGGGCCTGTGGGGCTGGGAAGCTACTTCGTGGTCCTGGTGGAGGAGCTGGCAGGCGGGCCCAGGTGAACTTGGAGCAGCAGGCGGGCTGGGCTTCGGATTGGGCCTGAAGCTTGCTGGGCCAAAGGAGGTTGGCTTGGCTGTTTCAGAAATGCCACATTTTTTCTCTTTCTTTTCCTTGAAAATGTCACTTTATTTTCGTCATTTTCTTGCTTTTCAAGCAAAAAAAAAATGCAACAAATTCTCTACAAAATAAACATAAATCAAATCATAATAAAATATTTTCAATTATAAAATAAATCATATTAATTCTTTGAAAATACTAATTAAAACTTAATTTAATTTCACATTTAAGATCAATAAAAATGCATTTTTTTTACTTCTAACTTAACAAAAATAATTCAAATAATTAAAACACAACAAAATAACTATAAAAACATACAAAAATCCATAAAATCACGATAAGACTAATAAATTTAAATTTACTTAAAAACTTAATAAATTAATCAAAAACTTAAGAACTTAACACTGATTAGCTTATAAATAGTGGTAAAATAACTCTATTTTGTAGAGTTATCAATGACCACTAGTTCTGAGCCCAATTGTACTCTTTTTTCATTTTGGCACAACAGATTGGGACATCCCACTGGTAGAGTTGTTCAAAATCTAATGCCCAAGTGTAATATTTTTCCAAGAAATAAAACTGCTCATGATTTTTGTAATGCTTGTTGTTTGGGTAAAATGCATCAACTTCCTTTTCCAAGATCTGACACTCAATATAATAAACCCCTTCAATTGGTCCATCCTGACTTGTGGGGACCCTCCCCTAATGTCTCTTCTAATTGATATCACTATTATATCCATTTCATAGATGTTTTTTCAAGGTACATATGGGTCTTTATTTTGCACACTAAATCTGAAGCTATTCAGACTTTCATCACTTTCAAAAATCAAGTTTAAAATGAGTTTGATACTAACATTAAAGTTGTCCAATCCGATTTGGGGTGGTGAATATTGCCCTCTTGAATCATATTGTATTTAACATGGTATAATTCATAGGTTTTCTTTCCCAACCACACAACAACAAAATTGTGTTGCTGAGAGAAAATATAGACACATCATGGAGACAACCTGTTGACGGTGAAATCTCGTCAACGAAATTAGATCGGAAAACTCAAAGGTAACTCAGGTGATGTTTATATAAGAACTAAGAATAAACTTTAAGGAAAAGTAAACACAGATCAACAATGGAGCAAGCCTTGGTATATTTCTCAATAGCCTCTGCATACAATGAATTTTCCAACCCCCTTCTCTGTGGGAGTGGGGTTCATTTTATAGTAGGCTCTAATGGCCCTGGGTACATGGTGGTCCAGGGGACCAGATGGTACACAAGTACACTAACAGGAGAGTGGTTCCAGGGGTAGTGGTGTCGGCTCTGGTACAAGGTCAGAGATCATGGGAGCACCTCACCTCCTGTACCTGGTCATGCCTCCACTACCTGCCTGGTACGGGTGTCAGAGGAGTGGCTGGTGAGGACAACAGATGGTACTTTGTTCGTACCTCCACTACTTATCTGACGTGGGTACTATGTCCGTACTCTAACTCCTTTTAGTTCATCAGTGGACTCCGTACCTCATGAGATCAATGCCATGTGACCCTCATTTGCAAGGCATAGATGCAAGGTGGTAATGACCCATGCGCTGGCCGTGCCTTGCAAGGCTCCTAGTGGCGAAGGGCCTAGCTATACTTGTCTCCTTGCGGCATGGATCCAGACTAGTGACGTGATGGTGCAACGGCCTCCCGAGAAGATGGTGGCCTACGGGCCTCGCTGGGGGCGCGCGCGCATGAGGGCCTCGCTGGGGGCGCGCGGCTGATGGCCCGCTGGGGGCGCGCGCATGGAGGGCCTCGCTGGTGGCGCGTGCCGGATGGCCTCGCTAGGGGGCGCGCACGCATGAGGGACTCGCTGGGGGCGCGTGCATGAGGGCCTCGCTGGTGGCGCATGCCTGATGGCCTTGCTAGGGGGCGCGCGCGCAGGAGGGCCTCGCTGGGGGCGCGAGCATGAGGGCCTCGCTGGTGGCGCGTGCCTGATGGCCTCGCTAGGGGGTGCATGCCTGATGGCCCGAGGACCCAATGAGAGTGTAGGCGTATGGGGGTCTAAGTGCGTTCTTTGGGTCTTTTATAAGCGTGGAATATTGAGCATCCACGGGTGTATGTCCCGGGCGTCTTTGGCAGCGTTTATGCGTATGAGTGCATCTTGACCCGTGAGCATGTCAGCCTTGCGCGGGCACGTCGGACCTCACTATGTGAGGGCCTTGTGCACCTATCCTCTTGCAGTATTCATTGTGGCCCCTTAGCTTAGCAGGGCCAAACCTTGTGGCTCATAATGTGTTGTTTCTCAGGAGATGATCTCCTGTATTCAACAAGGCCTACAGGCTCGAGCCCAATAGCATGAATAAGTGACCTTTATCCCTATGTTCCAACCAGGGACTAAAGAGTTTTTATTTGGTGGATTTTTGGCATCCACACAACCCTTACTCTCTTAGCTCATGCCTCTATGCCATTGCACTTTTGGGATGAGGTTGTTCGTGCCTCAGTTTTTCTCATAAATAGAATTCCATCCCAAGTTCTTGGCAACATAACTCATTTTGAAAAATTGTTCTCAAAGCAGCCAACTTACTCTCAATTAAGGGTGTTTGTTTGTGCTTGTTTTCCAAACTTAAGAACCTATAACAAGCACAAACTCCAATTTCGATCCACCCAATGCACTTTTTTTAGGCTATAGTCTAAAACACAAAGGTTACAAATGTTTGTCTTCTAGTGGCAGGGTCTATGTCTCACGTGATATCCTTTTCAATGAAAATTATTTTTCATATGCTCAGTCTACTACACCACTTACTTCTAGTCAAAATTCAGCTCCTAACAATTTTTCTACAGCTAACATACTTATAGCCACTACTGTTATGTCTCATCTCACTTCCACTTCTCATATGTCTCCATAAGCCACCACATCATCACAGGGACCACCTCTTAACCCCATGCCTAACACAAGTAGATCCACTTCTGCACCAAGTGTCCCCACGCCTAACCCAAATGCTTCCACTCCTAACACAAATGTGTCTACCTCTCTTATTAATAGCATACCCTCTCAGCTAACTACATCACAATTTGTTTCCCACATGTTACCTGCACCAATTCCACCATCTATGACCACTCAAACACAACCTGGTAATGTGGGGCTAACTAATACACATCCAATGACCACAAGAGCTAAGGCAGGGGTATAGAAACCAAAAGCTTTGTTGGTGACTAATGAACCTATCACAGTAAAGGAGGCTTTGCTAGAACCAAAATTGAAGACATCCATGGTAGAAGAGTTGCAGGCTTTGAAGCTGAATAATACATGGTCACTTGTTTCTCTTCCATCAGGTAGGAAGGCCATTGGCTCAAAATGGATCTTCAAGGTCAAGACAGATAAGAAGGTAAAGTTACTAAACATAAAGCTCACCTAGTAGCTAAGGGATTTCTACAAAGGTTTGGTTTTGATTTCACGGATAAGTTCAGCCCAGTAATAAAGCCAACAACTATCAGAGTAGTTCTCACCATTGCTTGTCTAGAGGATGGTCAGTAAGACAACTAGATGTTAATAATGCTTTTCTAAATGGAGATTTACAAGAAGAAGTCTTCATGAAGCAACCACCTGGTTTTGTAGAATCAAAGAGTCTCAACTTGTCTGAAAGCTTAATAAAGCAATATATGGTTTAAAGAAGGCACCGAGGGCCTGATTCAGTAAGCTACAACATACACTACTCTCTTTTCGTTTTGTGTGTACTCGGTCAGATAACTCTTTGTTTGTTCAACACACACAAGATTTCACATTTTTTCTCCTTGTGTATGTTGATGTCATACTCTTGACTGGGAGTTCAAATGCGGCTGTTTTAGGACTTATTCAGAAATTAAATGTAGTTTTTCCTTGAAGGATTTAGGCGAAGTTGACTATTTCTTGGGGATTCAGGTTCAACACACTACAAATGGCATGCACTTGGGTCAAAGGAAGTACATCATTGATTTACTAGCTCATGCTAATATGCAACATGCTAATCCTCTGCTAATGCCTATGGCTGGAGGTGAAAAGATAACAACTTTTGGGAGTGATCCTCTACCTGAATCGTACAAATATATGAGCATTGTTAGAGCCCTTCAATATGTTACTATCACTAGAACAGAGATTTCATATGCCGTAAATAAAGCATCTCAGTTTATGCAGACACCTATGGAATCCCATTGGAAAATTGTTAAGAAAATTCTTCGGTATCTAAAAGGTACTCTAGACTTTGGGCTTACTCTCACTAAAGCTTCTACCAGGCGCTTTACAGGCTTTTCAGATGCTGACTGAGCTTTTGATCCAGATGATAGAAGGTCCACCTCTGGATTTTGCATTTATCTTGGTGACAACTTGATCTCTTGGGCATCCAGAAAGCAAAGGACAGTTTCTAGATCCAGTATCGAGGTAGAGTATATAGGAGCTTGGCCAATGCTACTGCAGAATGATTTGGATTCAGTCTTTGCTCTTTGAACTTAGAGTGCACACACATGTCTTACCAACTATTTGGTGTGATAACCAAAGCACCATATTGATGTCAGCTAATCCAGTTCTCCATGCTTCGTGAGAGAATCCTCAACAAGCAGCATGTGCCAGCCCAATATCAGATAGCAGATCAGTTTACTAAAGCCTTATCTCACACCAGATTTATGTTCTTACGTGACAAACTTAGAGATTTTTCTTCAGCCACACTAAGTTTGAGGGGGGTGTTAGAGATGTTACTTAGTGCCTTAGTTACTTCAGTTAGACTCTCTTCTTTAAAATCTTTTCATTCTATTAAATCAGTTGTATGTAGTAACCCATCTTAGTTAATTTTGTTATTCTGTTGTAATAACCTGCTTGATTGAGAGTGTACTCTTTGTACATAAGGCATCTATTTCTTCAATAATTAATAAAGACCATTTTCACACTTTGTTATCTGATTCAATCCCTCACATGAAGAAATGCGAGGAAAAAGAACATAGGAGGAAGAAGAAACATTTGATTAAGTAGTTTTGTGAATATGATGTGTTGCCTTACGTGTTAGGAATTATACTTTTTGAATAATTTTATATTTTGATGATTTGATTTGTGGATTTAAGATATAAATTGTGAATAAAATGACACAAAGAACACATGAATAACACCAAGAACATGTTATAAAATGGTTTATAATTTGATTATTTAATTATATTATTAAACAAAAATAATTATTAAAATTAATTAAACATAATTTCAAATTCAACATTTAATAATGAAAGATATTTTCGTCATATTCTAAAATATATTTACCAAAATTTAGTTTAAGGACTATTTTAATCTAAAATTGTCACAACATTGAGTTCAAAAATGTATTTTTCAAGACAAGTAATTCAAACATGTAATAAAGTAAAATAAAATGTCCAGAATGATATTTTTCCTGTATATAATGATCAATTTTTACGAAGAATAAAGAAAATTATGATGATTTAATATATTTATAACAAAAACACAATTTTTAGAATAAAAATATAAATATATAAAAATTGGAGGTACCCTTCACATGCCCAAAGTACATCGGCATACTCTTACTTAAACATGGATAATTATATATATTCAAAATGTAACGAAATCAGTGAGTGAATAATGGAACTATATGAATATAAATAAATAATTAGAATATTATTTTCTTGTAGTAAATGGGAGAGACAGAGTGTATTTTGGGAACAAAATTAGGTTAATCTCCACGTGAAAAACGAAGTTAGGCCTACCTATTTTTTCTTTCTTTTTTTTAAAAAAAAAAAATATTTATAATGGCGTGCCATTATATAACAGGAATTTCTTTCACTATTTTCTTCGTTATATCTTTTTCTTACTTTTCATTTCTATGATGGAAAATCTCATGATTGCATATAGGAATTTCCAAGTTTAAGAGCACTTATTATTACAAACTAAGTTAGAATGAGTTTGCTTTCACATGATTAGCTAGGTTGACCAGCCTTTGGCTTTTATAAGTCCTTCTAGAATATCTTTTGGGTACGTGGCGGCTTTATACTTAATATTTCTGATCAATTCTAAAGATAATAAAATTAATCATTGGATAACTAGTTCAGTTAGGTTGTCAGTATGAATCTTCATAAAGTAAATTTTCTTTGAGTGCATGCATATGTATCATAAATGTTCTAAGCTTTATAAATAGTCATAGATGATTAATGATATTCATCTTAATCTCATATTCCTTTCACATAATCGATTAACCGTGTAAAGTTGTACAAGTTGGTAAAGTGAACTAATTAGTATATTAATTAATTAACTAATATAAATTATGATTAGACCGAATCTTCGAAAAATAAATTATAAAAAAAACCATAAAGATCGATGGCTACGTACAATTTGGGATTGAAACTCATAATGAGCTTTTTGTGTTCTTATATCCTTCAAAAAAAATTATAATACTACGTAAGACCAAAGCGATTAATATATACTATTATATATGCTTCTTGGATATTCTTTATCTTATATGTCATATCAATGAAATAAATTTATATTATTATATATTATTCAATGAATTTTTTTGAAGGGACATTATGAATTAATATATATGTCATCTGTATAAATAAATCAATTACATCACACTCACAAACTAGTTAATTTTTCTAAAATATACATCGAGCTAAATTTGAGTTATTTAATTTTTTTTTTATCTTAATAAGTAGTATTACTCTGCATGTTTTTTTTTTTTTTTTTTTGCATTTAAAAGAGTGGAGCATCAATTAAGAGTGCTTACATTTATTATCAATTTTTAGTATTTGATCTTGGAATTTACATTTTTTTTCAAAGAAAAAAATGTGTGATTGAGGACAGTGAATTTTTCTACTGACATGGAATGATGTTTTTTGACAGTTGTTATCATATTTTTGTAAATATAATCACACTCTAATTTTAATTTGTACTTAGTTTTTGTCAGGGACTGAGGCAGAACTAAAGATTAGGAGGGGCAAAAAGATGAAATAAAAATCTAAGCGTACGTAATTTTTAAAAAAAAAATTAAGGAATATAATAAAAAAAAAATACTATATTAAGTTTTTAACTAATAAGTGCCTCCCTCTCCTTAGTCTTCACACATGGCTTCTCATATCAAGACACTAATTTGGTTATTATTAGTAGTCTGTCTTTACAAAAAGCAAATGTACAATCGCTTTTTACAATTTTTATATATATATGAACTAATTTATTGTAGTTAATCTAGTTAAATATTGTTAACAAAACATTCTCTACTAGCATAAGAGATCTTAGCCCCCTCTCAACCAAAAAAAATTCAGACTTTTGGCAACCTGTTGCAATTGCTTGACCCGTCGCAAAAAGTCTACCCTAATCTTTCATCATCAACTTGTTGCGGCGGTTACTCACAAGTCACAACACATAATTTTTATAATACAATATTAATATATTTAGTGACATTTATGCTTGAAAGAACAGTTTCTTAATTTTAGTGTTACTTTTAACAATTAAAATTATTTCTACGAACAGCTGTGATTGCAAAAGACAAACAAAACTCCATGTTGAGCAATCTCTGCCTCTCCACTAATTAATGTAATAAGAATTGGATCAATCATTCTCTCCCTCAATCAACAAGTAAGGATGCATGTCTAAACTTTTGCAAGGTAAGTAATTTACTGAGTGTTGCGCTATTTGACACCATAAGGTACCTAACATCACAAGAGGTGACACTTTATAATTATTAAATTAAAATGTGTTAGATTCGATATTAGATTTCACCAATAGCGATATATCGTCTCCTTGTGGTGTTAGGCACCAATAGTGCTCCTTAGCAATTCTCTTTTTTTAAGTATAAATTAAAATTTCCTTATTCGTTGAAGCTACTATTATTAATTCTTTTTGGCTAATAATCTAAATAATACTATCCCTAGCTTAGTTATTTGATCAACCATTATTCGTTGCAATGAGGATTATTAGACCCTTTAGTTAGAATAGGGACAGTGTTTGTTTTTCTCTTCGCCCTAAATTTAATATATGCTATGGTGTTACGCAGGTATCTTATGTGCTTTTAAAGCAGAAGCTTTGGCGTTCCTAGTGGGAGTTATAATTGGACTCAACATCTGGGTATTCAGATTAATGGTGTTTAATTAGATTCTCTCGCTCGCTCATTTCTACTTGAAGAATAACTCTATATATGTATTAGAACGGATTTGGTGTAATTTTTTATGATATTAAAGTTTTATATAGTCTACTGTTTCTGGGCATTTCTCTCACATTGGTTACATTTTTTAACAATGCAGCTCATAAATTAGCTAAACAATGAGTTTTTTGTTGGATGGAAGAAATCACTCCACTATCTGTAATATTTTTATGTCTGAATAGTGGTTCTGACAAAAAATGCAATTAATTACAAAAACCTCAAACCTTATCTAATATTTAAAACTGGCATGGACAATTAATAAAATCAAGTTGAAAGAAATTATATATAATATATAGTAAATATAGACGGTCCTACATTATTCTTAATTTATGTGGTGACTATAAACAATAATACCGATTATATAGGCGGAATTTGCTAATTAATATATAGGAGAGATAATTATTCTTAGTCATTACTCATATTCATGCATGTTAAATTAAAATAATATATATATATATATATAGAAGCTAGCTAGAATATGTAATTAGAGCCTAGCTCACTAATTAAGTATATATCACAATCAGAATATAAGGAAGCAAAATCTTCCAGTCTAATAAGATATATATGGTTTGAAATAAACCCTAAACAAGTAGACGTAGTATATAGTTATAGAAGACTCACGTGCTAGAACACGCGCGAGTCATTTGGTCGGAAAGTAAACATTCTCCAATCAAATTATTACCTTTTATTTTTTGCAAAGTGGGTCCCAATTCCAACTATAGGCTCCTCTCAAAATCTACACCGTCCTAAATCACCATCCAAATCCACAAGATATCATCATCTCTAGCTCTCTCTCTCTCTCTCTCTCCGCCGTTTTCAGTTATACTACTAATAATTCCTCTTCGATTGTCCCGGCCCACTTAACACGATTGCTCGTATATCCCCCATTAACGACCAAGTACTACTTCTTTCTCATATATATATATATATATATTTATATGGAAATATCAAACAGAACAGAGAGAAAAACAAGCAACAAAGCCCAGCAAACAAAAATGAGGCTTTGTTACAGAATACCTATAACCTCAGTTCAAACTACTACTACTGCTCCCTTACATCCTTCTTCTTCTTCTTCTTCGCCTTCTTTATCTTTTACGACCAAAACAGACTCTAACCTCGAAATGCAGAGCCTTTATCATCACAAAACGACGACGTTGACCAAAAACGACGTCGCTCGTGACACAGTTAGCAGTTGTCGTTTATGCCCGCCGAAGCTGGGCAAGAGGTGGAGAGAGTACCAAGGTAGCCACGACTGGGAGGGCTTGCTCGACCCTCTCGACGATGCTATGAGGTGTGAGATTCTAAGGTACGGCCAGTTCGTCGACGCCGCTTACCGTGCCTTTGAGTTTGACCCCACTTTCCCTGCTTACGCCACGTGTCGGTTTCCCAAGAACGTGTTGCTGACTCGGACCGGGTTCGGGCATACCGGGTATCGGGTCACCAAGCACTTGCATGCCACGTGTGGGGTCCAGACGCCAGGTTGGATTGATAGGCTGCCTAGCTGGATGTCTGTCAAGTCTAGTTGGATTGGTTACGTAGCTGTTTGTCATGACAAGGAGGAGATTGCTCGTCTTGGCCGCAGAGACGTTGTGATCGCCTTACGTGGCACCGCCACGTGTTTGGAGTGGCTCGAGAATTTTCACACCACATTGACTGATTTGCCCCCGCTTGTCGGTCCCACTGGTTCTATTGGCCCCAAGGTAGAGAGAGGGTTTTGTAGTCTTTACACCTCGCGTACTGCCACGTGTCCAAGTCTACAAGACATGATTAGGGAAGAAGTGGCCAGAGTCATCCAATTATACGGTGATGAGCCGCTTAGCTTGACGATCACCGGTCATAGCCTCGGAGCAGCACTCGCAATCCTCAGCGCGTATGATATAACCACCACTTTCGCCGACGCGCCATTAGTAACGGTATTCTCTTTCGGTGGGCCACGTGTTGGGAACAAAAGCTTGAGGTGTCAGCTGGACAAAAGTGGGACCAAGATACTACGCATCGTGAACTCCGACGATCTGGTGACGAAGGTTCCAGGCTTTGTCATGGAAGAGGATGATGACGTGGCAAAGAAGTATAGTACCCACATGGCAAGCTGGTTTCGGAAGCGCGTGAGGGGCACACAGTGGGGTTACGCTGACGTGGGGAAAGAGTTGAAGCTATGTAGCAAAGAGTCGCCATACTTGAACAACATTAACTTTGCCACGTGTCATGACCTGAAGACGTACCTTCACTTGGTTAAAGGGTTTGTTAGTTCCACGTGTCCATTTAGAGCAACAAAGGAGGTGTTATCCACGCGCTTCATAAATTAACTTAAATGATAGGCATGTACGTAAATAATCTCCACCATGCACATATAGTAGTCGAGCACTGAAATTTTGTACTCGTAAATTACTATATTTAGATGATAATTTCTATTCATTCTTTCACGTGTTCTTTTATCGACTTCTAGAAGTGGAATTAGATTTTTTCATAACAAATTTTATTTTCCTTTTTATTTTGAAAAAAATGAAAATTATTATGCTCATAAAAATTAACTAAATCATTTAAAATACATAAACATTATCCAAGAAATTGAACTTGACAAAATCTCCACATACGAATTAATAATGAGATGAGTAAGCTACAATAGAGACAATTAAGTGAATATTATACTGTTGTGTTATTTTTAGGGAAATTGATGCTGAAAATCATAGTCCAAAAAGTTGTACATAAATCACTAAGTAGGCTTTTTTACAACAAAAATCAGTAAGTAGTGTAAAATATTTTACTTAAGTCACTAAGTATTTATTTTGTGACTGTTGAAAAATAAGAAATTCAGGAATTGGGCGTTTGTGTACTACTGCTGAGGTGTCATTGCATTCTCATAATTCTGTTACATTTTTTTTTGTGCCAATGATTTGGTGGTCCCAGGTTGTTGTATTGTAATGAGTGAGAATATAATTCTCTTAGAATATTCCCTCACCTTTTCACTGCTGTAATCAATAAGGCCTAACGGCTCTATTCTGTAATGGCCGTGTGCCTTGGTTGTATACCTATAAATATATTTCCTCTAGCTCTGTAATTGTTGAGCTGAGGTTTCATTCAATACATTTTATATTTTATCTTGGTATCAGAGCTACCAAAGGCCAACGCCAATGGCATCACCTCAGGATCCCAATGAAGGAGGAGGAGCCACTGCTCACGAAGCAAGCTCAGCAACAATCAATCCTGCTGCATCAGTACCAACAGTTAACAGAAATGAAGCCTCTGCATCTCAGCTCCCAAACTCTTTTCCTCAACATTTTGCCACCCTCAACCAGCCATTTTCACTCAAGCTGGATAGAAACAATTACACCCTATGGAAAACTATGGTTTCCACCATTGTTAGGGGTCATAGACTCGATGGTTTTCTCACTGGAACTAAACCTTGTCCTCCTTAATTTTTTCCTACAGGTACCGAGGATGGAACTGGAGTAATACAGGTGAACCCAGAGTTTGAGCATTGGATCATTAATGATCAGCTCCTCATGGGGTGGTTATACAGCTCCATGATAGAAAGTATAGCCACAGAAGTCATGGGTTCAGCAACAGCAGCAGGGTTATGGCAAGCTCTGGAGAATCTTTATGGACCTTATTCTCGGGCTAGAATGGATGATCTTTGCACTTATATTCAGACCACCAGAAAGGGAAACTTATCCATGGCTGAATACTTGAGGCAGAAGAAGAACTGGGCTGACATATTAGCCCTGGCAGGTGACCCATATCCAGAAGCCCATCTTGTAGCTAATGTTTTGTCAGGTTTGGATGCTGAATACATCTCAATCGTGGTTCAAATAGAGGCTAGAACCAAAACCACCTGGCAGTAGCTGCAGGATATATTGCTAAGCTTTGATAGCAAGATAGAAAGGTTGCAAACCTTGACCAATACCTCTAAAATGCTTAACACTCCTCCTACATCAATTCCCCAAGCTAACATGGTTGCCAAATCCAACAACTCTGGACGTGGCAGAGGGTCTTACTCTCATACAAACTCTGGAGGAGGAAATCACTTTGCTGGAAGAGGTGGCTACAATGGAAGCAGGTCTCGAGGAAGAGGTCGAACTAGTGGTGGATCTAGACCTATTTGCCAAGTTTGTGGCAAGTATTGTCACTCAACTTCCGTGTGTTACAATAGGTACGATGAGACCTATATGGGAGCAGATCCAAGTGGAAATCAGCAACAACTGAAGTCAAATCCAAATGCATTCATTGCTGGTCCCGAGGTGGTTGACAGTGACCTGTGGTATGCAGATAGTGGGGCAAGTAACCACATTACTACTGATGCATCTGTCATGAATCAAAAGCAAGCCTATGGGGGTAAGGAGTCAGTCACGGTTGGAAATGGTAATAAACTTGCTTTCTCTCATATTGGCACTAGTTATTTAAAAACTAATTGTGGAAGGCTGCTTTACTTAAATGAAATGTTGTATGTGCCTAAGAAAGCTAAGAAGCTTATTAGTGTCGCAAAACTTGTTGCTGATAACAACTTGCTCATTGAATTCTATCCTGATGTTTGTGTGATTAAGGACAAGGTAACAAGGAGAACTCTGCTTCACAGGGTGCTTAAGGAAGGACTATATTTGCTCTCACCACCACAAGAATCAACTACCTCTCATCCAAGTCACTCTCTCCAAAATAAATCGTCTATTTTCTCTGGTATTGTGTCTGTTTCTAGTGTCAATGTAACTCAGGCTAGTGCTGAACCAGTTTTAAATTCCAAGTTAGATGTGTGGCATAGGAGGCTTGGTCATCCCTCATCTAAAGTTTTAAATCAAGTCTTAGAGTCCAGTCATGTAAAAGTTTCTCCAAATGAAATGAAATCGTTTTGTGATGCTTGCCAATATGGAAAATCTCATGCACTTCCCTTTAAAAACTCTCACAGCCGTGCCAAAAATGTTCTGGATTTAATTCATACAGATTTATGGGGACCTACACCAATTGCCTCAAATACAAACTATAGATACTATATTCATTTTGTTGATGATTACAGTAGGTTCACATGGCTTTATCCATTAAAGTATAAATCTGAAGCACTTGATGCCTTCTTGCAATTTAAAGCTATGGCTGAAACCAAGTTTGAAAGGAAAATAAAATGCTTAAGGATTGATTGGGGGTGGTGAATTCAGGTCTTTTACAGATCTGGTCATCGCAAATGGAATTGAATTTCACCATCCTTGTCCACACACATCTGCCCAAAATGGCAGAGCTGAAGGCAAGCATCGCCATATAGTCGAAATGGGCCTCACCTTACTTGCACAAGGTCATATGCCTCTCAAATATTGGTGTGATGCTTTTCACACTGTTGTTTATCTAATAAACCGACTTCCCATACCAGTCCTCTTATACAAATCACCTTATGAAACACTTTACTCCTCCAAACCTGATTACCATTTCTTAAAAACATTTGGATCAACTTGTTTTCCCTGCCTAAGACCCTATCACACTCACAAATTCCAGTTCCACTCTATAAAATGTGTTAATCTTGGTTTTAGTGAGTCATATAAGGGATATAAGTGTCTCAGTCCAACTGGTCGTATTTACATCTCGAGAAATGTAGTCTTCAATGAACTTGAATTTCCCTTTCAACAAGGATTCCTCAACAATTAGCAGTCACCTCCACCAGTTATTGTCCATAGCTCTTCCTGGTCTACCCTACTAGTACCATCTGTCACCTCTTCTGCAGGGTCCTCTCCTCCTTCTCACACCCCTGAAGCAGCAGATATCCCTCCTGGATCATCTCAGGTATCTCCTTCTACCCCTCTCTCTCTTCGTTTGGCTTCCGGTTCAGAGGGGGGACATCATCATATGGCTCCTTCCCTTGTATTTTTTGATGACTCTATTGAACATGAGCAGACTACAGCCTCTGCAGATGAAACTCCTGCTGTACCTGAACCTGAAAGCCACCAGCTGCTTCAAGTGATCCTTGCTGCTCCTCTTCAACCTACTCACCCCATGGTAACCCGTGCCAAGGCTGGCATCTTTAAGCCACACACTTTTGTAGGTCACACCAAGTCCAAACTCACCACCAGAGAACCCACTAGTGTTCATGAGGCTTTGCAACATCCAGGGTGGAACTCTGCCATGAAGTAAAAAATTGTTGCTCTCAAAAACAACAAAACTTGGGTGCTTGTACCACCATCCAGTGAGTACAATCTTGTGGGAAATAAGTGGATATTCAGAGAAAAATAAAATGTTGATGGCTCTTTCCAAAGGTACAAAGCCAGACTTGTGGCCAAGGGATTTCACCAAAGGCCAGGAGTTGACTATGGGGAGACTTTCAGTCCTATAATCAAGCCCTCCACAGTTCGAATAATCCTCACTTTGGCTACCTCAAAGAATTGGGATATACGAAAACTTGACATAAATAACGTATTCCTAAATGGGGTGATGGAAGAAGAGGTGTACATGATACAACCAGAAGGTTTTGAGGAGAAAGGAAAAGAAAACTTTGTATGCAAACTCAACAAATTGTTGTATGGTTTGAAGCAGGCACCCAGGGCATGGTTTGATCAACTTAAAACCACCCTGCTGACTTGGAAATTCATAAACTCCAAAGCTGATACTTCTTTATTCTACCTACAAACGTCCACCACAATCATTCTTGTCTTAATCTATGTCGATGACATCATTATCACAGGAAACAATGCCAAAGAAGTCAAAAAATTCATTGCTCAATTGAACAGGAAGTTTGCTTTGAAGGATCTCGAGTCGCTGCATTTCTTTCTTGGGATAGAGGTGTTCAGAGATAACATTGGTTTGTATTTGACACAAACCAGGTACATTGAAGACTTATTAAGGAAAGCTAACATGAGTAATGGCAAGCCTTGCCCAACTCCAATAACAGCATGCAAACCACTTTCACAAGATGAGGGAGTCCCAATGCACAATCCAACAGTCTATCGCAACATCATTGGAGCATTACAATACTTATGTCACACAAGACCCGATATAGCATATGCAGTCAACAAATTAAGTCAGTTTCTTCAAGCTCCAACTTCTGTGCATTGGAGTGGAGCTAAACGTGTACTGAGGTATCTTAAGGGAACAACACACATGGGACTACATATCAGCAGCAGTAACAAACTCCATATTACAGGGTATTCAGATGCAGATTGGGCGACATGTTTGGACGACAGGAGGTCAGTGGCTGGATATTGTGTCTATTTGGGAGAAACACTGGTTTCCTGGTCCTCCAAGAAACAAACAGTGGTGTCTCGATCAAGCACGGAGTCAGAATACCGTGCTCTTGCTCATGTGGCAGCCGAAATCTCTTGGATTGAATCGTTGTTAAAAGAAATCAACTTTCCACTTCCACAACATGCTCTCTCTTGGTGTGACAACCTTAGTGCCAGTGCACTTGCCTCGAACCCGATCTTTCATGCTAGAACGAAACACATAGAAATCGATATTCACTATGTGAGAGACAAAGTATTACAAAGACAACTTGAAGTCAAATATATACCCTCATCGGATCAAATTGCTGATTGCCTTACTAAAGGGTTGTCTCACTCTCGGTTCCAATTCCTTGTGGACAAACTCGGTGTGAAGAAATCACCCCTCAGTTTGAGGGGGGCTGTTGAGAAATAAGAAATTCAGGAATTGGGCGTTTGTGTACTACTGCTGAGGTGTCATTGCATTCCCATAATTCTGTTACATTTATTTTTGTGCCAATGATTTGGTGGTCCCAGGTTGTTGTATTGTAATGAGTGGGAATATAATTCTGTTAGAATATTCCCTCACCTTTTCACTGCTGTAATCAATAAGGCCTAACGGCTCTATTCTGTAATGGCCGTGTGCCTTGGCTGTATACCTATAAATACATTTCCTCTAGCTCTGTAATTCTTGAGCTGAGATTTCATTCAATACATTCTATATTTTATCTGTGACAAAAGTCAGTAAGTTATCTGAAATATTTCACTTAAATGAATAATTGTTTTTTTTTAATATTTCAATTATATATATAACATTAAATAATTACAAAAATCACCTACAACTTTTTATTTATGTTTACCCTAAAAACGGCTGTAGACAACGTGGCAAAGATTTCTCACACGTAGTTGACACGTGGCAGAAATACTGCTCCACTATCGACCAGAAGCACACCGCTTCGCCAGGGTTAATTTTTAGATACGATCAGGCTGGTCGTATATCCTGATTTATTTCCTTCTTAAAATGTAATCTTATAATAATTGCATTGAATATTTTTTTCATTATTATCTTGATACGTGATTATTAAGGAAAGATAGGGTACGTTGGCATATGTAATCCTCCTTGAGCCTATAAATATACATGAAATAGCTCAAGGAAGGGACTTTTGATCCCGAAATCTTTTTGCTAAGATAGAGAAAAAGAGAGAGCTATAGTGAATTGTTCATTGTCTTATTGTAATCCTTTCAAGGTTTATGAAACTCAAAGAACCCTAGTTCTTTGATCACTGCTTTGAGATTCAATAATAACAATAGTACTAAGTGGACGTAGGTCATTACCATTCTTTGGGGCCGAACCACTATAATTCCTTGGTGTTTTCTTCCTTTCCGTTAGATTATCTTTTTCAATTGTCGTTCTATCTTTTGTCGTATATTTGACTCCGTGTCATTGGCCAAATCGAAGGTCAACATTCTCGTGCTTTCATTGAGAGTTTGACAAAAAAAAAATGAAAAAAATCTAATGGCGAAAACATCCAAGAAGACTGGACAGGCCGCTGGTGCTACACCATCCCAACCTCCTCCCCCAAATGTGGCCGATAATGAACCACATTTGGAGTTTGATGAGGAGGAACTAGACTCTGAAACGCTGAGGGCAATGCTAGGAGTGTTGCAAGATGAGTTAGTCAATTTGAGGGCCAATCAAGAGAATGTTGCGGAGACGATGGCGCTGCAGCAAAGGGAAATAGAACGCCAGTGCCAAGAGCTGAGTGAGTGGTAGGCGGAAATGGATCATCGGCAGAGGGATGCCATGGCCGCCCTTGAAGCAGCCATTCAACTGGCTAGGAGTCAAGCTGTACCAGCCTCCCAACCAGATCAGCCACCAAGCGTACCACCTCAAAGAGGTCCCAATCCAAGCCCTCCGCTCCAACCAACAAGCCCGCAAAGGCCGGAGCAGCCGCCTATGGCTCAGGATGATGTCCCACCTAGGGATCCTGAGCAGCAGCCTCCATCCCAGGTTGGTCGAGGCAATCCTCAGCGCCAGAGGTAGAATAGGGCAGGGCAGCCACCCCGTAGCCCTAGACGCACAGGGGATGAAGAGCTGAATCTACCGAGTAGGGGGCAGCAACCTTCTGCCAACAAAATAAACATCGAGTCAGGCTTTGCGGTCAGGGGCCCCCCACGACATAACAATGAACGGGTACCCAACGACTAGTGCAGGCCTCCCCTTGACGCTCAGGAGATGCCACCCCGAGGAGGAAATAGCGTGAACAGCCGATCATGCCATAGTCAACCACAATTCAGAGATGGCCATGGCTATAATGAAGCTGATTCCGGCAGAGGAAATGCTGGCAGGAGAAATGAAGAAAGAGGTGGAGGCAGAAGCCCCCCACCTAGAGAAAATAGGCTAGCTAGCCACAACGCTGAGGGGTAACCCAGGCAGTCGAACGTCTTTAGTCAGCTAGGAGCTAGCGAGCAGAGATGTAGAGACGATAATCTTAGGGACGTACTTAACGACCGTCGTGAGAGGCACGACGAGTACGCTCCCCCGGCGTCGGTGGCCCCAGCAGTCCTAGAAGCTGTTCAGGCTTAGATTGATGCCCTAAACCAGGCGGTACTACAGTTGGTCGGGGGACGAACGTCCCATATCGAGTACGATAAGAGGAGGGGCACCCCCTTTATACAAAGGATTTCCTCGGCTGAAACCCCCAGTAAGTTCAAGATGCCTACATTGCCGAACTTCGATGGGTACGGAGACCCAATATCTCATGTTAATAAGTTTGAGATACAAATGGACATACAAAAAGTGTCGAAAGACGCCCGTTGCCGGATCTTCCCTGGGACACTATCTGACACTGCTCATGAGTGGTTCTTCAAGTTCCCTCCTGCTAGTATAGTATCTTGGGAAATATTCGTGAAGGAATTCTACGGACAGTTCTACCCGAGTCGTGTACACCCCACAAAGGCCAACCAGCTGGTCGAGATACGTCAAAAAGAGGGAGATCCCTTGAAAGAATATGTCCAATGCTTTATGCGAGCAGCAGCTGGAGCCAAGATAGTGGGCGATGAAGGTAAGATGATGGCTCTAACTGCTAGAGTTAGGCTCCATTCTCCCCTCTGGAGTAGCCTCAGAAAGCATGGGGTTAGAAGTACCCAAGAATTCTTGGATTGGGCTGATCGATATATCAAGTTTGAAGACGCGATTGCCAACGAAGGGGAATCGCCAACAAAAGACAAGGGGCCCAAAGAACCCGCCAAAGCCGCCAATGGATCGGAGAAGCCCAATAGCAACGGAAAAGGCAACGAGAATGACAATGGTAGGAATGGAGGAAAACGGGCGAACAATGAACCCTCAGCCTCTGAGAGTAAGCGCCCCAAAGGTAATCGATACGAGCCGAGATTCACCAACTATACGGCTCTTATCGAAAGTCGAGCTGAAGTCTACCAGGCGACCAGCTCAAGCGTGCATTACAAACGATCTGCGGCTATAAGGAAGGATATCTCCAAGAGAGATACAACAAAGTTATGTCGTTTTCACAACAACTACGGGCACGACACCAATGAATGTAACCAGTTGAAAGACGAGATTGAGTTCCTGATCAAGCAGGGACATTTGAGAAGATATGTGCGAGTCGCATGAGGGTTTCAGCAAGAGGCTCAAGGTGGCAATGAGCAGGCGCTTGCACGCCAACGCTCGCCACCTTTACAGCCAGCTCCTGTGGCAGGTACTTTACTCACCATCTGTGGAGGCCCACATCTTGCAAGAGACAGTGGGAAGGCAAGGGAACGATGCGCTCGAACCCTACGCCATGACCAGGACATCAAGATGATGAGTATGGAAGATTGAGCACCAAAAAAGGCTCGTACAGAGGAGGAATTGATAACCTTCTCTGATGATGATGTTCAGCATGTACGATTCCCACACTCCGATCCGCTGGTCGTAGACGTACAAATTGCCAACATGATGGTGAAAAGGGTGTTGGTCGACACAGGGAGTTCGGTTAACATCCTATATAAGTCTTTGCTGGAAAGAATGAAGTTTTTCGTCAAAGACCTGGAGCCATGCATCCAAACCATTTATGGTTTTTCCGGTGAAGGGCTCGCCCCAACAGGGTCGATTAGGCTTCCAGTTACAGCAGGTACTGCACCTGCTAATAGGACATTACTCACTACTTTTATAGTAGTTGATTGTCCTTCAGCATACAATGCTGTGATTGGGAGACCAATTCTGGTCGACCTACGAGCCGTCACCTCGATATAGCAACTCACCATGAAATTCCCAACAGAAGCAGGGATAGGTTGCGTATTGGGAAATCAGTGGGAAGCGAGGGAGTGCTACAACGCCTCGATCACCAAGGCGAAGAAGGGTGTATTAAGAGATGTTCACAGGAAAGAGTTGCAAATGACAACTGATGCTCAGGCCCACTCGGGTGATAATGTCACCAAATAGGGCGTTGCCCAAAGTGAGGATAGGGATTTAGATCCTCGCTTTGGGGATTTTGAGGAAGAAGTTGGGCCCATCGAGGACTTTGAATAGGTCCAACTCGATGAAGAAAATCCGACCAGGGTTGTGAAAGTCGGTAAAAAATTAGAGACAACAACAAAACAAGCACTGGTGGAATTTTTAAGGAGGAACCAGGAGGTCTTTGCCTGGTCGCACAAAGACATGGTCGGGATAGACCCTGCAGTCATCAGCCATGTCCTAAACATCAACAAGAGTTTTCCACCAGTGCAACAAAAAAGAAGGATGCTCGACAAAGATAGATCAAAGGCCTTAAAAGAAGAAGTCGAGAAGCTGAAGGAGAATGGGTTCAACAGGGTAGCGTTTTATCCATCGTGGGACTCTAATCCCGTGCTAGCTCCCAAGCCAAATGGCAAATGGCGTACGTGCGTGGATTTTACAGACCTAAATAAAGCCTGCCCCAAAGACTGTTTCCCACTCCCAAGAATCGACTAGCTGGTCGATGCCACTGCAGGCATGAGATCCTCTCATTCATGGATGAATACTCCGAGTATAATCAGATTAGTATGCATCCCCCTGATGAGGATCACACTAGCTTTCAGACTGATACAAGGCTCTACTGTTACAAAGTGATGCCCTTCGGTTTGAAAAACGCTGGTGCGACTTACCAGCGACTCGTCAACCACATGTTTAAGGAACTGATCGGCACAAGCATGGAGGTCTATGTTGATGACATGTTGGTCAAGTCAAAGAAAGCAGAAGGGCATGTAAAGGATTTGCAGGAGTGCTTCAACATCTTGAATAAATATCAGATGAAGCTGAATCCCCTTATATGCTCTTTCAGAGTAGGGTCAGGAAAGTTCTTGGGATTTATAGTTAACTCAAGTGGAATTGAAGCCAATCCCGAGAAAATTAAAGCCTTGATCGACATGAAATCGCCAGCAAAGATTAAGGATGTTCAAAGCTTAACTGGAAGAATTGCCGCTCTTAGTAGATTCATTTCAAAATCAACAAATAAGTGCGTTCCATTTTTCAATCTACTTAGAGGCAACAAGAAATTTGAATGGACAGATGAGTGCGAGCAGGATTTTCAAGCATTGAAGATTCACATGGTGCCACCACCCATCCTTTCAAAGCCGGTCGATAAAGAAACTTTGTTCATCTACCTGGCGATCATAGAATACGCTGCTAGTGCCATTTTAGTAAGGGAGGAAGAAGGGGTACAGAAGGTTGTTTACTATGTAAGCAAAAGGCTAATTGGAGCAGAAAAGCGGTACCTGCCCATCGAGAAGCTAGCCTATTGCCTAGTTTTGGCCTCCAGGAAGCTGCAGCCTTACTTTCAAGCTCACCCAATTACGGTTTTGACCGACCAGCCTCCACGACAAGTCCTGCAAAAACCAGAGGCTGCAGGTAGATTGTTGAAATGGGTAGTCGAACTTGGGCAGTTCGATATATTTTACTTGCCGCGAGCAGCGATAAAAGGGCAAGCCCTGGCTGACTTTATTGCAGAATTCACGGAGCTTACAGATAGCGAGCAGGTTGAAGAGCCTAATGAACCTGAGTGTCAAAACCAAGCTCCCTCATGGAAATTATTTACAGATGGTTCTTCTAACGAGTGCCACGCTGGAGCAGGAGTAATATTGATAACGCCGGAATGGCATCGATTTCACTGCACAATCAGGTTTGATTTCATTGCTTCTAACAACGAGGCTGAGTATGAAGCGTTGCTTGCTGGATTACGATTAGCCAGGGACATGAATATAAAGATACTTGACATCTATAGTGACTCTCAGCTGGTGGTAAATCAAGTCATGGGAGAGTACCAAGCCCGAGGTTTAAAGATAGTTGCCTACTTAAACAAAACAAAGGATCTGTTAGCACAGTTTGATAATGTTAACCGAGATTTTCGGCAACTATCTTAAAGAAGGATATTGACTGATAATAATAATGAGAATGGAAGATCGACACAAGATTTTTACGTGGTTGGGGCGTTAACTAGCCTTAGTCCACGAGTCTGTATATAAGTCTGTATTAGAGCTAGGATAAGCTTTTACAATGGAGTTGTTTAACTGTCTTTGAGCAGAGTTTCTGCCTTCTCCCCCTTTTCTACGTTGCATTACAACTTACATTTATAGGATGAGGGGGACCTCAGGTTTGGGCCGGGCCTGACCCGGACCCATTTGGGAAATGTGCACAAGGGGCCTTCCTAGTGGAGGCCCGAGCTAAAAAGATATACAGAACACCAAACCCGAACCAGCTCAGGCCCAATTAGTTGCCCTGAGACGCAAGCATTCCCCCGACAAAACATCACTTTGGCTCTGACCACTTCGAATCACGAGGCCGATTCAGGGGATAAGACCGGTCAGAGTACTTGGCTGCGCAGTCCTGACACGCCAGCAGATAATCCCAAGGAGACCCTTTCTGCAGGTGAAAAGTGGGGGGACAAGACCCACGCGAAATGAGGCGGCTTCAGTGTCCTGGACGCCTGACCCATAGCCTGGGGATGAAGCGGTCCAGGTTCGTTTATCTTTGGCCCGCTGCGTTTACTTTGGGCCCGGACCATTCTGGGCCCGGTACCGGGACGCGATGGCCGCGATGGTCCGGGGCACTCTGGATAGTGCCGGGACCGTTCAAGCTGAACATGAACCCGGAGGGACGTCCCGGACCCTTCTACACAGGCCCAGTCCGTAGCCCGCGGACTAGGCCCAAATACCGAACCGGTCCCTCTGACCGTGGGCCGGGGCGAGGGCCCAAAACCCCGACAGGAAATGGGGATAACATTTACCCCCCAAGCCTTCACCCCGGTTAGCCGGGGGGAGGGTTGCACCACCCCCGCGGTTCTTGCCAAGTTGCCTCCCCAATTCCTGCCAGGGCCAGGAGGCTCGCGGGAAGGCAGTGGCTGGGGCAGGTTACCCAGTCCGGACCATTTGATGTACCCCGGGGACGTTTACCCTTGGCCTGCTTCAAAAATAGCGACACGTGTCGCCATGTGACTGTTGCAAGGGCCTCGAAGAGTCGCCTAGGCCTCCCAAAGTCTGCTAGGCCTGGGCTAGGGTGTCAGCGCACGTCACGAGGCGTCCCATTCGCACGGGGAGAGTCATCATTGATTTCCTTGGAAAGGGGCGGACCGTAGGATGGGGCGTCCTTTGACATCCACCACTCCTGGACCGTCGGATTGGAGGTGCTGAGGATCCAGACCAAAAAAAAGAGCTCATCAATGTCCTCTGCGCGATCCTCGGCCGTCGGATGAAGAGGCATCTGACCGTTGGATCGGGGGCCAGTATTTGGGGGCTGATATAAAGACTCAGACTACAGACATTCGACATTTTTCCACTTCCGACCCAGCTTAAGAAAAAGAAAAACCAGAACGCTCGCCAGAGCTTTGCATGTCCAACCTCGCCGATGAAATACTTCACCGTTTACTAGTTCTGCGCCACCGCCTGTTTCCCAGGGCCTCAACTTTCATTCTGCAACCTGACGGTGCTTCTCGGACTTGCCCCGCCGACGAACTGCTGCACCGGCTGTGCCACTTCAAGAACGAGGTCAGAGTACTTGGCTGCGCAGTCCTGACACGCCAGCAGATAATCCCAAGGAGACCCTTTCTGTAGGTGAAAAGTGGGGGGACAAGACCCACGCGAAATGAGGCGGCTTCAGTGTCCTGGACGCCTGACCCATAGCCTGGGCATGAAGCGGTCCAGGTTCGTTTACCTTTGGCTCGCTGCGTTTACTTCGGGCCCGGACCATTCTGGGCTCGGGACCGGGACGCGATGGCCGCGATGGTCCGGGGCACTCCGGATAGTGCCAGGACTGTTCAAGCTGAACATGAACCCAGAGGGACGTCCCGGACCCTTCTACACAGGCCCAGTCCGTAGCCCGCGGACTAGGCCCAAATACCGAACCGGTCCCTCTGACCGTGGGCCGGGGCGAGGGCCCAAAACCCCGACAAGAAATGGGGATAACAGATAAGTACACCCTTCAGCAAGTACCTCGCGACCAGAATTCAAACGCTGATGCTTTGGCCAAGCTAGCAAGTGTAAAAGATGCTGATACTCTGAACATAGTGCCAGTTGAACGACTACCTGTACCAAGCATCCAAGCAGAGGAGACCACTCTGGTGATCCAGGTGGTGGATACATGGATGGCACCATACGTAGAGTATCTAACGCAAGGTGTGTTACCAATAGACAGGAACAAAGCTAGGACCCTTCAGCGACAGGCTGCTAGGTACATCCTAGTTGATGGAATCTTATACCGAAAGGGATACTCAATGCCACTCCTCAGATGTATTTCAAAGGAAAAAGCTAAAGAATTGATGAAAGAGGTGCACGAAGGTTTATGTGGAGACCACGCTAGGGGGCAGAGCTTGTCAAAAAAGATCCTGAGGCAAGGATACTTCTGGCCCACGATGAATGAAGACTCAATGGAGTTTGTGCGGAGGTGCGACAAGTGCCAGAGGTTCTCCAAAATCCCTCGAGCAGCCCCCAATGAGCTTAAACAGATGCAAAGTCCGTGGCTGTTTGCAGTTTGGGGCATAGATCTAATTGGATCTTTGCCCAAGGGAAAGGGCGGCGTCAAGTATGTCGTAGTTGCCATCGACTACTTCACCAAGTGGGCCGAAGCTGAGCTGCTCGCAACCATAACGACCAAGAAGGTGCTGGATTTCGTGATAAAAAACATCATTTTTCGCTATGGATTGCCAAGGAAGATCGTCTCAGATAACGACACCCAATTCAATAGTGATTTATTCACGGATTTTTGCGAACGACATGGAATTTTCAAGAGCTTTTCTTCAGTCGCTCATCCCCAAGCAAATGGACAAATTGAAGCAGTCAATAAGACGCTAAAGGATACACTGAATAAATGACTAGAAGAAACTAAGGGGGTGTGGCCAGAACAATTTCCTGAAGTCCTTTAGTCGTACAGAACTTCCCACCGAACAGCGACAGGCCATACTCCATTCTCTTTAGCTTATGGATATGAGGATATGTTGCCTGTTGAGTTAGATCCGCCTTCGCAACGCAGAATAATGTACGATAAAGGCTCAATCAGCCAACTATTGATGGAATCCCTCGACTTGATCAATGAAAAATGTGAGCAAGCCCAACTCCGAGTAGCTGCGTACCAGCAAAAATTCGCTCGATATTTCAACTCTAAAGTACGAGAAAGAAATTTTAGCGTTGGAGATCTTGTACTCCGAAGAGTTATTCTAAACACCCATGACCAAGCTGCTGGAGTGCTCGGACCTAATTGGGAAGGGCCATACCAGATTGAAGAAGTCCTTCACCCAAGCACCTATAAACTTGCTCGCTTAAAAGGAGATCTCGTTCCTCGCTATTAGAATGGAGAACACCTGCGCAAGTACTATCAATAAACAATTCTTCTTAAAGAATTGGCTTGTATTAATTTACTTTTTACAAGTTTTGAAAAAGGGTTGGTCATTTTATGTGACTGATCGCTTATAAGTGTAAGATCTTATTGATCACAGACACGTTTTGTCCATTTATTACGAGAAATATAAGGGACTGTGCGCAACCAGTCATTTCTTGCCAATTATTGTATTTATTACAAGTATTTTCTCATTACGTGTGTTGTTTTGTTGTATTGCAATTTTAATTATTTTGCTCCGAGTAGTATTGTTCAAACAGGCTTTGGTCAAGGCAAGTGACCAAGGACCTAAAGCTCCTCGATCACTTGGGGGGAATATAAGGTATCTAGTAAGCAAAGCATATCGAAAGGTATGTAAACACATGAGCAAAATAAAGTGAAAGCATGCTAGAGTACTTAGAGTATTTTTCAAAATTTTGTATTTTGTTAAATCAAACCAAAGTGCTATGTGTTGACGGTAAGAACTCGTCAATGATTAAAGGTTAGAATACTTAGATTTCTATACTACGGTAAGCTTAGAATCAGATGAAGGAACTTGAATCAACAGAAAAAACCAGAGCAACAATGAAACAAGGATCATGTATTTCTTAAGTCTCTTTCATACAATCAGTTTTTCAACCCCTTAACCTGAGGGGTTGGAGCCTATTTATAGGGGGGCTCTATTGGCCCCTGATACAAACAAGTCCCAGGAGACAGGGATGCACGCGGGTACTCTGATAGTGTACTGGCTCAGGGTGTAGTGGTGTCTACCCTGATAATGCCAGAGTCGTGGCATAGGACATAGTACTGTCGGCTCTGGCGTATGCTCGGGGGTGTTCAAGTGGTACCACTACTCTTCATACAGGTCCGTACGGCCATTACTCCTCAGATGCAGGGTCGTGCCTCTGTTCTCTTCACAACCGTACGCCTCGTGTCAGTACACGTGTCCTGTACCCGGCCGTCCTCATCAATCCCCGTTTGATTCCTAATGTTCGCTTGGCGCACCCATTAAGTGTCTCTAAGTGTTCCTTGTGCCAATATCAAGGAGGCTTCAACCAGTATGTGTCATGAGAAGCCAAGGCATTAGAAGTCGAGGTTGGCCTATGCAGGTCACACGGAGGCGAGGCTGGAGACACGGGCGGTGCAACGAGGCCACACCCTCGCATAGCGAGGCTGAAGACACAGGTAGTGCAATGAGGCCGCACCCTCGCATGGCGAGGCTGCCCCTCTTCCCCCCGGGTGTAGGCGTGGCAAGGCTCAGGACACGGGCGCCGCAACAAGGCCACACCCTCGCACAGCGAGGGTGTCTCGCGTAGCGAGGCTGGCCTTTTTCTCCCGTGTGCAGGCAAGGCGAGGCTCGATGCTTAAGGGGACGGGGCGTATACAGATGGCCATCCGAGGACCCTCGCATAGCGAGGGTGGCTCTCTTAGCCCAATTCCTTCAACGTCGTGTGACATCCTTGTCCCCTTGTGCATGCAATAAGTAGCATGTAGGATGCCTCGTAGTGTAGAGGTTCCCTTGTAAATGGGATTCACAAGGGAAGAATTCCCACATTTACACTATGCTAAGTTCGGTAATGCTAACATATGTTATAATAAAATGAAAATGCATTATAATATAAAAAACGAATTACTTTACATCGTGAGCAGTATTGCTTGGATGTAATTGTTTGATTAAAAGGAAAATAGCTACCCACGCGGCAATAAAAAATTAATGTCTTTACATCATGACCCGTAGGTCGTGTAAATAAAAGATTAAAAGATAGAAAGGGAAAAGACTAAGAGGCTGGAGGATCTTAAGGGGTGTCCTGGTCGACGACATCTGTAGCTTCATTGTCTGCCCCATCCAAGCTAGTTGCCAAGGAGATTTTGGGTGAGGCAGGTACCCTTGCCCTCTCCTCTTCTGCCAGTCGAGCAACGCAGCAGGCTATCTCGGCATGCCTTGCGCGATCAGGAAGGTAGCTAAAGTCAGCCCCTTGGTTTTGTTTCCAAAAGTCATAAAAACACTTACTCGCGACGTTCTTGTACCTTTCCAAATTGCTAGCGTTGGTCTGTTCAAGCTTCTCGATACGGCCCTCCAAGGGTGTAGTCTCTTGTCTACTCGCAGCCAACTCCTGCTTAAGCTTTTTAGCCTCGTGGTAGTTAATGCGGTTAGAATCCTTGAACTGGTCTCTTTGCTCGACGGCCTTATCCAGAGCATTCTGCTTCTCCCTTAGCTCCGCATCCAATTTATTCTTCTCCTCGAGCGCCGCCTCAAGATGCTCAACGTATTTCGCTTCGGTAGCTTTGAGTTCTCCAATGTGTCGTTGCTCCAAGGTCCTGGAGTGCTCGGTGACGGCACCCGAGCGAAGCCGACCGACAGTAAGGGTTAGAATTGCCTGTGACCAGAGGAAATATTAGACTGACTATAGAGTATAAAGGGGGCTGTCTCCACAGAAAAAATAAATTACACTGGCAAACTCATTCAATGCGCGGGTTAGGATCTGGTCGACGTCCATTGTCTCAGTCGAAGCCACTGCCTTTCGGCAACAATCATGCTTCATAATTTTTGCGACCCTGCCTTTGACCGATCTTAAGGCACAACTTGTTATGTCGCCCCCAGAGGAAGCAGGACCAGCCTACTGAGTCTGGTCAGTTGGGGCCGGTGGAGACGGTATCGATCCGTTAGGAGCAGGGGAAGTCTACTGGTCGAGAGGAGAAGGAGGTGGTGTTGCATTGGCTGAGGGTCCGTCTACCGGGGGGCTTGCTGTGCGGGATTTCTTGGCCTGATGCATTTTACTGCTTTCCCTAGGATGCCTCTTGCTCGTTTCTTTTTGCTCTCGGGAGCTTCGGGAGCCTCAGGGGCACTTTATATGCCGAACACGTACTCAGAGTCCATGCCTGAAAAAGAACCAAATACTCGAACAGTGAGATAGTATAAACAATTGAGTATGTTATGTCAGGAAAATAAACAAAGAAAATTATAAGTGAAATACCTGAGCTATCATTACTGGTCGCTACATTATATACTCCACTAGTCTTACACTCACTCTCTGGCATGAAGAAGGTTGAATCTAAATTTGGAGCGTACCTAAAATTGCCGTCCCCGTCAAATAAGTGATAGGGAATTGGCAAGCTATCTAAGAGCGAGAGTGTAGAGTCCAAGAACTTTACTTAGCTAGTTAGATAGTAGTATTATAGTATTTATAGTATTATCTTTGTAACTGTGGATTTTTGGTTCAGACCGAGAATTATTTGGACACTCATAGTAGTACTTATAGATTTTCTAAGTTTAACCTATAGTTTAAGAATATTAATTTTAACCTAAGGTTTGATTAATATGACTGATATTAAGGATAATATTTATTATACTATAAGGTTTAGATAAGAACCAATAGGATTTTAAGCACATGTTATGAATGGGTGATTAAGGATTAAGTATTTTGAGGAATAAATTTAATAAGGGGTAAAGTTTGATGCTATAAGGTCAGTCAGCAGCTTTGAATACGTTGAGGGCTTAGTCAAGGCTGTTTAATCCATTCAAACTTAGCTAAAAATGTGTAATTTCGTGTTTAATTAATCAGTGTGTGCTGATATATCGCAGCTATAGGGGGCGATATATCGCAGCACGTAGATACGGAAAACACGAGATGATGCACGACAGTCTCGGGCATACTGGCCCAGGCGATATATCGCCTACAGGGGGCGATATATCGCCTCCTTCAGTATATTTCAAAAGTTTTTGAATTCTTTTTCCTTTCAGTCATTCAACCTCTTGATAAGTCCAGCACCTTTTTGAACGAGTCTTCAGCCTCTGCTGAACGATTATTCAAATTATTTTCACCTAAAAAGCTATTATTTTTATTCAAGTAAAATTAAGATCCTTTCATTCCTAAACTCTATAAATAGGACCTACTACCCAGCCATTATTCATCTTTTGCTCTAAGTTCAGAGGCTGCATGAGCTAAGTGAGTGTGAGAGTGTAAACACCTGGGTTGGGGAATCATAAGCTTGATCACCATAAGCTTATCAAATACTTTGGGAAGTAAGGTTTTATAGTATTTCAGTTCGAGGTTTAGATTGGTCTACAAGTCTTCAAGGTATTTCCACACTCTAGTTCATTGGTTTTATGTTATTTTTCCTTCTCACAGTCTTCTACTCAGTCTTCTAACCTTATTCTTATTTTGGTTAGGAAATCTAAGAACTTGCTCATAAATTTTTGTAAGTATGTTTCTCAAAGGTTTAGTCATTCCATTCCTTCCATTCTTTTCATTACTTTTTCTTCAATCTACTCACCCTGTTATATATGGTTTTAAGAGTGTTCCAAAAGTCCCAACGCTGTCCTCTTATTCCGGTAACTTTGGTAAGGAAAATAGGATAGAAATGCATATGTTATATGTTCTATATGTTATCTTATGTTTCTTATGTTATGATAAGTGTTATGATATGTATGTTTGTAGGCTTGGGCATATGACCCATATGACTAACAAGACCCCAAATAGATTATGGGCATATGACCTACTTAGCTAGTAGGACCCCACTAATCTCATGGGCATATGACTTGTTTAGTCTATGGGACCCCAAGTAATAATGGCCAGTATAGTATGTGTATGATAAAGTGTTATGTTATGTCTTTATGTTTCTTGTGAAATTTATGTATATGAACTATGTGTTAGATTTTTCCTTGCTGGGCATTAGGCTCATTCCTTTTTGTTTATATGTGCAGGAAAATAGCTATAGTGGCGGGAAAGATTCGTGGATGCTTGGGAGAATGTGTATCGGTGATGAATGGATTCAAGGAGTCGAGAGTTTGATTTCGAGGATGTAGTCTTTTAGTTATGGTTTATGTGTAATTTTTCCGCACTTGTTACGTAATCCTTTTTTATTTTAAATTATGTTATGTTTTTTTTTAAAACAATGGGATCCCATATCCTGCCTTGAGTTCTGTAAGTTTTAACATTGGTTTTTACAAGTTTTTAATAAAGTTATGATATTTTCGCAAATGTAAGTTTTACTAAGGATTTGTATGTATAGTTTCATTAATGGTCCAAAATTCTAGAGTAGTTGGGTCATTACAGAGAGATCAGTACCGTTCTCATCTGAAGATTCGTTGTGGGGCTCAAGGGGTTCAGTGGCCTTCTTTTTCCCTTTTCCCTTTGGAGCCGGGGAGTAGCAGCCCGCGGGGTGCTGGAAGGTTCCCTGATTGTTACTCTAGTGGCCCTCCTCGGAGGGGGTTGTTCCACATCTGGGTGCTGCTCGGGAACCTCTCCACTAGTAGCACTCCCCGTCATTGACTCCCTCACATCCGGATGAGGGGCCAAAAGGCCGAATAGTCTCAGATTGGCCTCTGTGACCAGTTGTTTGATGCCTTTCTCTATGTCGGTCATGCTGGCCAGGAGGGATAATCGCATCGTCATGTCTGGAGTAGGGTTTGGTCGCAACCATGGGCCTGAAACGAACTAAATTTCTAAGGAAAATGCAGCAAAAAATTGAAGACAGATTGATGACCAGTGGTATAAAGACTTTACCTCCTTGAGTGAAGGCCAATTTGTTCGCGACCATGTCAGTCGTCAGGAAATACTCCTGATGGTACTTCCCCACGTTCGAGATATGAGTGGTGTCAGACAGGAATGTGCGACCTGTCTCCTGATGACAAAAGTGGAAAAACCTCGTGTTTTCTTGGTTGGGGTTAGATTTGAGGTCGAGCAGATAGTTGACCTCATGTGGAGTGGGGACAGGCCATTTTTTGTGGCTATAAAGGCTATATAGTACAGCAATCATTCTATATCCATTGGGAGTTATTTGAAAAGGGGTGACCCCGAAGTAATTGGCCATCCCCTGGAAAAAAGGATGAAGAGGCAGGGTCGCTCCTGCCTCAATGTGATACCTCGACCAGGCGCTGAAGGCGCCTCCAGGCAAGTTCGCCCAATGATCTTGAGTGGGCTGAACTAATGTCACCCCAGGGAGTCCATATTTTTTTTATATAATTGGCGATCATCCTGATCGTTACCCAGTTGACAGGTTCGATGTACCATTCAACATCTGGTTGAATGGCGTTTCGGGGCTGAGCATGAGTTTGAATGTTTGGGTCGGGGATATTCCTTTCCTGACCACTAGTCGAGGGAATTCCAGCCTGAGGAGCGGGCTGGTCTGAAGGTTTGGAAGATTTCTTTTTCTGGGCTGTGGATTTTACTCTACCCATGGCTGGAAGGTTTGTCTGAGGTCTATTGGGTGGGGTTCGAGAAAAAAGAATCTCTGACACCAGCTGCGACAGATGCTCCTCATCTTCAAGTCATTGGGCAAGCAAGTCATCATCGATAGGCTTCTCACCTCCCCAAGGATCTTGCATGAAGAGTTGCGAACAGAGAAATGGGGAGGTGAGAACGTAAAGCCTAAAAATCTATGTTGAAACTTAGAATAACATTGCTCACGTATAAAAGTTAAGCTTTTATACGACCAGCAACATTCTACTAAAAACACTAAGTTCTATACGAGCAATTTGAAAAACAGATTGAAAAGAATAAGTAAAAAAATTTTCAGGAAAAAGCTTTTTCGACTCCGAAGGGGTGGGAAAACCCCAGTTTTCAACTAGCCTAAAAATCAAATTTTTACTTTGATTTTACGCCCTAAGACTACAATCTCGACTACCAAATTGGCTCTTAACTCCTACAAGATGTTATCTCATCACCTTTTCAAGCATCGGTTAATATTCCCAATCTCCCCAAAGCAGTTTTAGTCAAGAACTCAAAAATCAAGAATAGAGACAAACGAGTATTGCATGGCATATTAACAAATGAAAGGTTTGAAGAAATGTACTTGTCTGAAAGATGGAGTGAAGTTCTGAGGCACTAAGTTGATTCGGCTGGGAAAGAGCTTCATGATCCGTCTAAGTTTCTGGGCTTCTGGAAGTATTGCTCCTGGTTCTTCAGTTTCTTGAAGGTAAAGATAAAGTGTAAAAAGTAAAAACTGATTCTAAAGGGTCATTTATATTAGCCGAGGAGCAGTTACCAAGGTAATCATAAAGGGTAACTTTCCAAGGCATGGGGAAGTGTGATAGCCATCAAACAAGTTATTGGGAAACCAAAGAGACTTGATTAGACATGATTGATCACCTTTTTTCGAGAAAGCATGGGTGGCTCTGACAGATTTCGTGGGGTATTCGAAGAGTATTTTCCTAAAGTTTACTTATTGCTGGTCGCAATAAATAAACTTGGGGGGCAAATGTTTACCCTAAAAATGGCTGCAGATGATGTGGCAAAGATTTCTCACACGTAGTTGACACGTGGCAGAAGTACTGCTCGACTATCGACCAGAAGTATACCGCTTCGCTTGGATTAATTTTTAGATACGACAGGCTGGTCGTATAACCTGATTTATTTCCTTCTTAAACTGTAATCTTATAATAATTTCATTGAATATTTCTTCATTATTATCTTGATACACGATTATTAAGGAAAGATAGGGCGCGTTGGCATATGTAACCCTCCTTGAACCTATAAATATACATGAAATAGCTCAAGGAAGGGACTTTTGATCCCGAAATCTCTTTGCTAAGATAGAGAAAAAGAGAGAGCTATAGTGAATTGTTCATCGTCTAATTGTAATCCTTTCAAGGTTTGTGAAAATCAAAGAACCCTTGTTCTTTAATCACTGCTTCGATATTCAATAATAACAATAGCACTAAGTGGACGTAGGTCATTACCATTCTTTGGGGCCGAACCACTATAATTCCTTGGTGTTTTCTTCCTTTCTGTTAGATTATCTTTTTCAATTGTTGTTCTATATTTTGTCGTATATTTGACTCCGTGTCGTTGGCCAAATCGAGGGTCAACAATTTACAAAAATGTCTTGCCACGTCATAAAAAAATCCCGCCACCAAAAATGATATACCTGAATTAGAAAACTTCACAGAATCCCGAATTTCCTGTTTTCAAAAGTAAAATTTTTGTTACTTTTTTTTTTTGCTGCAATTGGCCCCATAAGCACAGGGAACTTCATTGAAAATAAGATAAACTGAGTTACAGAGACAGTCTCAGCCTATCCACTGGAAATAGAGGAACAAGGCCTTAAGGAAAACAAAAGTTAACTAACATAACTAAATACTAAGAAGAACATAAGTTAAAAAGACAATAACATAAATAAACTTGACTAATAGCTCCCAAGCATGCTGCAAGTTAAGGGGGTACAGTGCCTTGTAGTCGTCGAAAATTTCTTTGTTCAGGGCCTTCCAGCGACGTCGCCTTCAAAATTCTTTGATAGTGCGTACTTAGCCATGTTATGAGCTACAAAGTTAGTTGATCTTTGGATTTTCTGTAAGTTTCACCCCTTAAGATTCCTACAATATTGCAAGAATTCATCCCTATCACCTATCAATGTTGATTGGAAATGACCCTTACCATTAAAGGTGTCCACTACCTATGCGTTGTCACTTTGAAAGAGGATAAACTTTCCTTGAAAATGATTCGCTATTTTTGCCACAAGGACCAGGGATTTGGCCTCTGCAATCATTGGGTCAGATTACTGAATCTGGGCAGTAGCTACCTGTTATGATCGTTCCCTCGGAATCCCTGCATGTCGTTGTAAAAGTAGAGCCTGTGTTTGTCAATGCCACATCCGACGACATGGAGAACCAACCAAGGGGTGGGGCGCACCTTCAATCATTAATGCTGGTTTTCTCTTGCAGTAATTGGAGTAGTTAGATAACAAGGAAAGAGAGAAAATATAGAAAGTTATTTTTTGTGAAGAAGTAATGCTCAGCTCAATTGTAGTTGGAGCAAAGGGCTCTATTTATAATCTTTCCGTACAAATACAAGCTCAATGAACAATAGACACATATACAACAATATTCTAGTAATCATGGTAAAATCATAATAAACATTATGAATACACAAAGAATATTCAGTTGCAACAATAATGGTGGAAAGGTGAATAACAACATTGGGACCACCATTCTGTTACAAATGGTAACAGGCAGATTTCATTTCTCAACATCTCCTCTCAAACGCAGCGGGGAATCAATAGGGCCAAGTTTGTCTATGAGAAATCGAAACGTTATTGGTGTCAAGCTTTTTGTGAGGCAGCCCTCAATTTGATCATGAGATGAAATGAACTGAACTTCAAGTTGCTTCTGCAAAACCTTATCTCGAACAAAGTAAACGTCAAACTCATTGTGTTTAGTACGGGCATGCTACACTGGATTAGATGCACGAGCACTTGCACTAAGGTTGTCGCATCAAGTTAGGACTGTGCAAAAAATTTTGGAACCCGCATAATCTAAATAAACTGCCCAAACCAACCCGAAAAAACTGAAAAAAAAAATGCAACCCGAGTTAAATTGAACATGCCCAATCTGTTAATTGGGTGGGTTGAAAAATAGGTCCAACCCGCCCAATTGAACTTTTATTTTTTAAAAATATATTTTTTAAATATTTTCATGGACTTTAAACTTTGACATTTTCTTTTTATTTTAAGAATAAATGTTTGTTTAACACTTTAATGTTGATTTAATTAATATTTTAAATGTTACAAAATGTTTTGAAAATTTGAAGCTTGATATATAACAATTACACTGACAACATATTGTAAAAAAAAATTATAATGGTTTGGGCGGGTTAACCCGACCAACCCGTCCAAACCATTGGATGAGTTAAATTTTTTTTCCTTAATTGGGTAGAATATAAATTAGGTAACCCAAAATGATTATGACATAAACCGATTTAAAATTCTTATAACCTTTCCAACCCGCCTAATGCTTAGCCCTACATAAAGTGACAGGAGTGGTTGTACATGGCATGTGCAATTCTTGAAGAAAACATTGTATCCATGATATTTCTTCTGTAACATGAGCTAAAGCCCTGTATTCAGATTCTGTACTAGACCTGGACACCACAACTTGCTTTTTGGAGGACCAAGAGACTAGTGTTTATCCAAGATAAACACAGTAGGCAGCTACAAATCTCCTATCGTCGAGGCAACATGCTCAATCTGCATCTGAGTACCCAGTGATATTAAAATGCTCACTATTTTTTACATGAGTCCACAACTTTTTTGTCCCCTTAAGGTACCTTAGTACACGCTTTACAACACTCCAATGGACTGTGGTAGGAGCTTTTAGGAACTGACTTAACTTATTGATATAAAGGATAATATCAGGCCGTGTATGAGTGAGGTATTGCATTCCACCAACTATGCTCCGATATAGGCTAGGTTCTTCAAGTGCTTCGCCATCAGTAATGGACAATGGTTTCCCTATGGCCATTGGAGTGGGACAAGGTTTGACATGAGTCATATTACTCCTCTTCAAAAGATCTTCAATATACTTAGATTGTGTTAGATGTATACCAGTAGCATCCCCAAACACTTCAATGGCAATAAAATAATTCAAGTCACCAAGGTACTTTAAGGAAAACATTGTATTCAGTCGTGTGGTAAACTCTTACAAATTTTTACCATGATTCCATATAATTATTATGTCATCGACATAGATGAGGATGATTATGATATTATAAACTGCATTATAATAGAAGATGCGAAGAATTGGCCCTTGAATTGCTGAAGTTCCAGTTGAGAAAAGTGTCTTTTAACCGATCAAACCAAGCATGAGGAGCCTATTTTAGACCATATATATATATATATATATAGAGAGAGAGAGAGAGAGAGACTTGTGCAACTTACATACATGTTGTGATTTGCCTTTGTCTTCAAACCCAAGAGGTTGACTCATAAACACATCTTCATCAAGCTTTCCATTAAAGAAGGCATTATTGATATTAAGTTGACAAATATTCCACCCCTTGGAAAATACAATTGTGAGTATAATACGTACTATGGATGCTTTAATTACTGGACTAAATGTCTCATCGAAATTGATTCCAAGTCTTTTATGAAATCCTTTGGCGACAAGTCTTGTTGTATAGTGTTGGAAAGAACCATAAACATTTTGCTTGATTTTGAACGCCCACTAACAGCCCACGATGTTCGATGAGGTGCATGAGGAACAAGAGTCCAAGTGCCATTCTTGACTAAAGTTGAGTACTCCTCTGACGTAGCTTGCTTCCAACCTTTGTGAGCAAGAGCTGCTGGTATAGATTCTGGTTCTTCTGAGATAGGGTACCATTAGGATTGACTAAGGTACACCTTGGGCTTAAAAGGCCAGCCTTGGATCGTGTGATCATAGGGTATGAGGGCACACCAACAGGTGTGACTTGAGGCTCTTGCGACATGGTAGGATTGGAAGATGTCTCGACATGAATAGCATGAGAGGTCATAGACTCACAATCTGCAAGATTCTTTTTAGTTTACTCAATCTCAGAACTAATGTGATCATTGTGAGAATTTACCTAATGTTTGTTTGGAGATGAAGCATGTGAAGAGGGTACATCAGTGGTTGCTTGAGGATGGAAGCCATTGTTCGTTTTTGATCATGTGATTGACAGTGCACTGAAAGCATGTGATAACATTTAAATGTGATAATAACAATTATTAAAACATAAGAATGAATCACTCTAGGAACCATAACTAGAATGAAGTCTTTCTCATGTGACATGAATCTGAATAAAATGAAAATTACAAATACCTTTTTGCAGATGTAGAACATGTGTAGATCAAATAGCTTCTTAGCCTCCTAACCCACCATCTTCCATACTATGGCTCACCCAAAGAAAAAGAGACATGTGTATGTCTATGCTATTTGGTATGATACACAAGAACACACTTTTGAATCTCAACACATGAGAGAGTGTTCTTCTCACAATTTAGAGAGAGAACAAAGTTCTCTATTTTTATCTCTTGAAAAAATAATGTGAAATGCATCTCATGTCCCTCTCTCTCTTGATGTTATGTTCTATTTATATAACAATAGAAAGAAGACCTAGCCCTAATCTCATTGGGTCTATACGTGGGCCACAGTTCATTTGGATTGTGGTTGGCACCAACTACAGGGCTTTGGTCCCTATGGTATTTTATCTCTATAAAATGTTATTTGTTTGACATTTATCATATTATTTTATGTAGTATACAATTATACTACAAAATTAAATATGATTAAATTAATTTTCAATAAAAATTCATTTCATAAAATAATCAACATAATTTTGTTTGCCATTAAATATTATTTCACAAATAATATTAATTTTTGAGAATAAAAATAATACTTTACTATTTTTAATTATTTTCCTTTAATACCAAAATTCTACCTCTGTGTTATCGAGCTAGTATGGGGATAGTATGGACTCGTAGTTCTAAGCTCCAATAATTTAATTAATTTCAATAACTCTTAGTTCTACTAATTAATTTATTAACTATGCATTATTCCACTAGAAATTCATAGTTGAACTCTTAAAACTACACTCTTATATTATTAGAAGCTATAACTATAAAGTCGTCCATTGATTTAGTCATTGAAAGAGTTATGACCATCTACTAGTTGCTCGTAATTAAAGCTAGGTTTTAAATCCAGTTAACCTCTCTAATTATATCTTTATCAATTAGTTCCATTGATCCTCTAATGAACATTGTTCTATAAATTTAATTATAGAATGAAGTTTCTGTTCTCTAACAGAAATTGAGCGCTCTATATTAAAGCTTCGAATCAACACTAAAAGAAACAACTAATATGCTTTCATTTAAGTAAGGAGCATTGTTTAACGCCCAAAATGTGCCTCCACTAAGTGGTGGTTGTAGTAGAGATCGGGTAGTCGATTCCACAAAGAGGTAACTAAGAGCAAAAATATTAGTAGAAAATAAACACAAAAAGTTAGTGAAATATAATGAAAGGGAAATGGATTTATGATATTTGATTTGAGAATTTGATTGTAAAATAAAACAAATAAAAATAAGACGTAATCCACAATTAGAGAATAGAAAGACATCAAAAGTCACCCATATGCATCATTTAGCTATTTAGATCTTTGATTTTTAAATTTACACAAACAAATAGTTAACATCCCAACTACTTATTTGGAGGATTTAATATTAAAGTGCCTGCATGTTTCACAAAAATATATTTGAATAATTATGTTCTTACTTTGGAAGCATATGTTAATCTTATGAATTTCTAATATTTATATTAATTATTCAAACAATAATCTAGATATTCAATTATAATAAAAATGTACTTTTATTAACTTCCAGTAAAAATATACTTTTACACAATGTTTTTAGGGCATAAACTCTAATAAGGGAATCTCCGTTTGGGCAGAGAATCCCCACGGGGACCTATTTATTAAAAAAATTAAAAATAAAAGTTGTGAATGATATAAAATTTAAAATATTACGCTATTTATAATCTTGTTTAACACCCAAAATGTGCCTCCACTAAGCGGTGGTTGTAGTAAAGATCGGGCAGTCGATTCCACAAAGAGGTAACTAAGAGCAAAAATATTAGTAGAAAATAAACACAAAAAGTTAGTGAAATATAATGAAAGGGAAATGAATTTATGATTTTTTATTTGAGAATTTGATTGTAAAATAAAACAAATAAAATAAGATGTAATCAAAGATTACAGAATAGAAAGACATCAAAAGTCACCCATATGCATCATTTAGCTATTTAGATATTTGATTCATAAAATTTACACAAATAAATAGTTCACATCCTAACTACTTATTTGGAAGATTTAATATTAAAGTGCATGCATGTTCACAAAAATATATTTTAATAAATATGTTCTTACTTTGGAAGCAATATGTTAATCTTATGAAAAATCTAACAATGAAACTGTAGCGACCCAAATTTGCTAATAAGGCTTGGGGCCTTGATTAGTGTGCCTGGAAGGAAATAGTTGTTATATTGTATTAATATATGTGAATTTAATGAATATGTGGTTAGAATGCATGTTTAGGTGATTAAATATGCGTGTGGGCCCCATTTGATTGTCAGGGGGCATAATTGTAATTTTAGTCCGTTGAGGGCATAAATGCGATATATGTGATATAATGGTGATATATTAGTGATGCACGTTCCGAGACGGTCCTAGGGAGTTGATTAGCAAGAAAGTCACAACAGGGTCAGATACCCGGCTCGGGAGGAGCCTAGGGGTATCTCGGGAATATTATAACTTGAGTTTGGGAATTTTTGGGTAATGGTTAATGGCACTTTGGTAACTTGGGTAACTATAGGTAACTTTTGAGGATAGTTACTTTAGGTATGAAAGTGGTATTCTTGCAAAAGGATAGGGAAAAGTCTAGGTTTCCCTTGAGGATTAGTTAGAATATAGGTTAGAAGGGAGGGCAATTGGGTCATATGGCCTTGGGAGAAGATAGCTTTGGCTAAGGGAAAAGTCATTCCCGTTATTTTACTTAGGCATAATCTGAATGTTTGTGTTGGGAAGACTAGAGGAACCAAGAAGCTAGAGAGAAAGGAGGAAGAGAGAGATGGGTATCTTAGAGGCTAAGGAGGAGAATCTAGGCTGAATTGAGGCAACTAAAATCAAGCATAGGTCAAGGTTAATCCAGAGGTAAGCTTCGTCTCTGAATTTTGGTGTTCTTGCAAGTTCTTTTAGAGTTTGGGTTGAATACTGAAAGTTGGGTTTTGGTTTAATAATTGTGGGAATTTAGCTTGGGAATAAAGAGGGATTAGCTTGGAGTTGGATTTGGAGGAGGCTCAGGGATGAATTTCTACTTGAGGTAAGGGTTTCATGCATCTCTGATATGTATGAGCTGTTGTGGTTTAAGTTTTATAAAGTTTTAAACCAATTTGTGAATCATGGATTTGATTGTGTGTCTAGGTTTGCTGTTAATATTTCTGAGTTGTTAGATGGTTTATATGGGGTTTTGGATTGAATTTGGAACTTAGGTATGCATTGGTATTGATTTGGGAGTGTTTTAGCTCGGGGAAAACGTTTGGAGAAACCCAGATTTCTGGGTTTGCGAAGGGGCGCCGCGGCCCTGTTCTTCCGTGCCGCGGCGCTAGGTTGCATCAGGGGAAGGGAGCCATGCTGGGCGCCGTGGCCCTTAAGGGCTAGTGCTGCGACGCTAGGACATTTCTAGGTAGGGGAAAATTTCAGGTTTTAGGCTTTTGCCCAGGGGGCTCGGGGGACGCTTCCGCCACCTTGTGTGGGGATCCGGGAGGTCCCGAGAGCTCGAGATTGGTTCCGAGAGATGTTTTTGAATTGGTTAGTAATGGGAGTGATATTTATATGTTGTGACTAGGTTCTCAGTGAGGCTCGGATTAGAGGATCGTGCTTGAGGGTTCGGTGCTCAAGAAGCTCGGGACACAGGTAAGAAAGCTGTTGTACCCATAGAGTAGGGCGAGGCCCCATAGTTGTGTTGCAGGGCACGACCCTATATGATTATGTGTTGGGTGTAGCCCATTGATTATGTTAGTATATGCTTAAGTTATGTTTAATTATGTTGTGTATGCATATATGTGAATGATCGGCAAGGGCCGGGAACGGCGAAGGTCGAGAACGGCAAGGGGCCGGGAGCAGCGTTTAGCATGCGGAGTGCGAGTTGCCAGGGTAAGACCCTAAAGGATACCTGGGATACCCTTATGATGTAGACCGCAACCCAGGGCCTGGTAAAGCGCCTGGGATGGCTTGACCGTATGTGTTTAGCTTGTTGGTAAATTGGTTATATGCTAAGTGATTCAAATGCGTATGTTATCTATTTATGTGGAGTTTTCTTGCTAGGCTTCAGCTCACGGGTGATCTGTGGTGCAGGTAAGGGCAAGGAGAAAGCCAACCGACCATGAGTATGGAGAGCGTGAGGCGACGCGTACATGTTTGGTCTGCCTGGCTGCCACGACCAGGGGTATTTTTGGAAGTTGCTTGTATAGAACCCTATTTTGTCGTATAGTCGACTTTAAGTATATTTTGAGTTGTAAATATTTATAAACAATATTTTGGGATCCCAAATGTTAAACGTTTTATGATTTTCAGTAAATGAAATTATTTTCAAAGTTTATGACTCTGTTATGGTTTGATTACACGTTTTCCTTAAAACCTCGATTAGCGAGCTAAAAGCACGTTTTAAACTCACTTAGTAACGACTCTAAGGAAGTAGGGCGTTACAGAAACTATACCATTAGGCCATAATGAAATAAAAGATTGAACATAAAACTAAGCATCAATATTATTTATACTAACTTTAAATACATAGAAAAAGCATTACTAATTCTATATATAATATTAGCATCAATAAATAAATATGAAGAAGATGATAGAAGAATATAAATGACTCAAATGTATAAACTTTAAAGACACATATATCGAATCAAAAATATAAATAACATCACTTTGCATATGGGATTATCCCTAAGGAAGATTAGGTCATTATGTGCATCATTCTCACAAAAATTCTATAAAGAAATACGAGAAGAAAAATGAGAGAAAATTTTGCTATAGTTTCTTTATTCTAAAAATTACATACCAAACTAATGAAAAGAGCTCTAAAAAGGACTAAAAAAATAAATAAAGAAGACTTTCGGGGTTTGCAAATAAATAAAATATCAATAATAAAATCTGATTATTTAAAATCAAATTATATTATTAATATTATTATTTATGTAGTTATCGTTGTTATTTTGGACTTTTATTATTGCATGAAGCTTGAGTGTGAGCAAAATATGGGAAGATAAGCGGATGGGCCATTATTTTGACCCAAAATGATCATAATTTTTCAGTCCCCAGGCGTAGCCAATCAAGAGGTGCCACGGGGGCAGCCTTGCAAGCTGCTGAAAGCAAGTCAAGTGGGCTGGTGGAGTGGGCCAGGCGGAGTTGACTAGGTGAACCAGGTGGGCCGAAACGGCTGGCCAGGCGCGGGTCAAGTGTAAGGGGCTTCGGCTGGGGTTGCAGGGGACGCGGACAAGTGGCAAGCGCAGAGGCACCAGGTGGCGGCTGGGACCCGTGGGATAAAGGAGAGAGGGAAGGTATGCTGAGCTGCTCTTGGTCTGATTCCTGCTGGGCTTGGACCACAAAATTGCCAACTTTTCCTCCTTTTCTTCAATTTCAACTATGTCTTTCTACTTTCTTTTTATCAATGTCCAAATACAATTTATTTCCTGAAAATTAAACAAAAATTAAATTAAGATTAATATTTTTAATTACAAAATATATTACAATAAATTCATGAAAATATTAATTAAAACTTAATTTATTTTACATTTTAAAACTAATAAGTTGGCATTTTTTAGCACTAATCACAACTCCCAGTCAGCTTCTTGCTAATCCCTAGCAATTCAAGCGAAGAATAAAATTATCAATTTGAATAATCAAGTCAAACCAAGCAAAACCATCTTAAGCATTTTCAAAATATCAGCAAGAAATCATAAATTACTATCTAAGCTACTTCAGTTGCAATTCCAGAGTTGTGTGTGTGTACCAAACCATATTCCTTTTATTACAAGTCATAACATAAATAGTATTGAAAAATCTCAAAAATATAAAGGTCTCAACTCCAAATTTCTCACGTACATTGAAAGTATTTTTATGGGAAGGATAACACTCTTGGAGTTGGAAATGTAAATGTTAACGCTCAATTGAGAGAAGACAAACTTTTTAGGACAAACAATTTGAACAATTATTGATCACAAGATAGGCATATCAACCTATTGGAATTCAAATTACAAACAACCTTTGGGATTTACAAGAAACAACTCAAAGAATAAAGAGGCAACTAACTAGAAATGATAAATAAGAAAATGAAACTATTAATAATAATTTTTTTATTTTTATGAATTTTTTTTCTATTCATGAATACAATTACACAAAACAACAAAATAATAATAAAAATATTTTTTTTACAGAATAATAATTAAAAGTGTTGCTCTTGTTCTTTTTTTTTTTTTTTTTCATTTTTCATTTTTTTTGTACTTTGTTTTTCTTTATTTATTTATTTATAGATTTTTATTTTGACAAGAGGTGACTTAAAAATAAAAGGAAATTACAAAAAAAAAAAAAAATAGAACATTGTTGATGCGGTTTTTCGCCAACGGAAGATTAAGAAATCTAATGGGGATATTAGTGCTAAATAAGGTATACATTTAATATAGATTATTCCCGTAATGAAATAATAAGAATCCTTTCATACACACACCTTTTACGTGGTTCATTGGTTAAAATCTACATAGTCCACGAGACAGTATTATTGCTTTTCTCTCACAATTTATGCAGAGTTTTAGTAATACAGAAAGGTTGTCCCCTTCCCTGTCCATTATCCCTGATATTTATAGGGGAATTTCCTGGACAAGTTTGGATAATCACTTGAATAAATAAGGTATACATTTAATACAGATTATTCCCATTTACATTGGGATATGATTTGATTATAGAATAGAATATACTCCTGTTATCTCGGATAATAAATGATAGATATGTGCTATAGCCTGGGCATTAACGAGTGTATAAGGAGCCTCTGAATTTCTTGGGATCCTTCAATATGCGTTCTGACCAGGATTCCATGAGCTGGATATCCCACCCGAGCTAGTGTTCAAAGACTATCTGAACCTTAGTTCCTACTAAGCTTAGAGCGCCCAAATGTGGATATGGCCATTATAAATCTCGAACTAGATTGTTATCCTAAGATGCAGTCTAATAGAAACATGTACGTCATGAACGAAGTGGATTAAGTCTCGAGCGGCTCACATCATTGTTAACTAGATGTTCTACTTGGCTATTTTTCCGCATATTCATCTGCCAGCTGCACCCGAGCTAAGTAATTAAACTCGTGCTAATTTTTAGGGTACAACATTTGCCCCCCAAGCTACTGCTCGTGCTTGATGTTGTCACTTTCTGACATGCAAAATAGGGGCTTTTAGGCTTCTGCCATGTAAAATTGTGCCTGCCCACTGCTCGAGTACTGGACACGTGGCGATCTGTAATTGGCATCCGTTCGGGATTTGAGGACTGTGACAACTGTCCTGTAAACTTTTTGCCGCTATATGGTTCATTTAATCTTGGCCTTTGGATCTCGAGCTAACCAAATCAGATGGCCCGAATTACTTCCCGTGTTTTACATATAAATAGGGTGATCAAATCTGAACCCTCACCAACTTTGCATTCAAAAAGTTTCCTTTTCAAAAACAAAATTTCCCACCTTCTTCCCCAACTTCTCCCAAAAAACCTTCATCACCTTTCAGATTCTCAGAAGCTTTCAGGGAATTTCCTATGGATGTACCGACACTTTCTTTAAACCAATCATATAAATTGTAAGTATTTATTCACCTGGTTTGAATCTTTCAATTCTTTGCTTTCCAGTGAGTTTTTTTTTTACTTTGAGGAACGTCCTTTGCTCATTGTTTCTTAGGATTGTCTAAGTATAAATAGGAAATAGGGTTTGGTTTAGGGTGAATGAACGATACTAGGCTTATTTAGAAATAAGGTTTTTATAAAACTGGGCAAATTTTATGGGTTTTACAAAGAAAATTCTACTAGTAAATTGATTTGAATACCAGTTTGGGGTGTAGAAGCCGAAAGGGTTTTAGGTATGGTTCTGGGTAGCTTAAAGGTTATGATTCCTTAAGTAGTTTTGCATTAAACCCTTTCCAAAAGAAAAGTAGTTGGTCTGACGAGTCTGACACACGAATCCCAAAGTATCAAGGAATTTTAAAAAATCCAAATACGTGGCCTAGGACCACGCGTTAAGGCTAGAGCACATCTTAGCTCGTGTAAAGTTTTAAATCCCAAAAGTAAACCACTTAAACCCTCATATCCTCGTACTCGTAATGTCATAGCTAGCAATTGTCCAAGGTCACCGCTAATAGACCACTTTGTCGTCATGCGATCTAGATCATGGCCCCCGAAAAGAGAAACACCGCGAGCTCCTTTGCTCAGAGAAAAGATAAGGGAAAGCAAGTCGCCTCTAACTCTCCCATCCCTCAATTTGGCCCTGTGGTGGAGAGGGAAATTGTGGTCGACCCCAACCCATTCTTTGAGGCCAAGCACATATAATCCTGGATCACGACTCAGGGGAAAGTTAACAAGATCTTACTGAATCATGGGATTGAGATGGGAGCTAATGGCCTTCATGCTAGACCTCTGTTGGAAAGAGAGTGGAGCTGCACCCCTCTCCAAGAAGACTACAGAGCTTGGAGTGATGAGAACCTGAAGGCAGGTGCCTTCCTCCCCTTGGACCAGTATTTTGTAGACTTCCTGAACTACGTCAAACTGGCTCCATTCCAGCTTCCCCCAAACTCATACAGACTTTTGGTGTGGTTAAAGTATTTTTTTCTGAGGCACAAGTGGGAGGTCCCCACTCCGGTAGATATTATGTATTTCTTTTGCCTCAAGGCCAGTCTCGACCAGAAGGGGCGAGGTGACAGTTTTTACTACCTCACACACTTTCCCAACTCAGCATCCGTGATCAACCTCCCCAGCCACCAAAATGACTATAAAGACTTGTTCTTTATGTCTAATGGGTTCAACAACTATTAACATCGCTACTTAAACCGTCCTCGTAAGTCTTCTCTCTTTATGAATTCAACACGCGAAGTTTTTATCACTTTCATACACATTTTTTTTATTCTAACTGAGTTCTTTCCTTGTGCAGCTATATTCACGAGGACAAGGTGATCTGTGACCCTTGGGGGTCAATATGACACCTTGTCTAATCTTCCTCTAAAGGAGAAAGACTACTGTCAGGTTGTGAATGACACCACCATGGTGGCCTGCAACCTAATCAGCAAGGTCCAGATGCTGGCTCTCAAGACCTGAGTTCCTCTTTCTGTCATCCCCTCCCTCCTCCCTCCTCAAGAAGCCTTGCCAGCCAATGAAGGCATCGAAGAGGAGGAGGACGTGGCATCGCTGGTGCACAAAAGGCGAGCTCCTGAGGATAATCAATGGCCTGATCAAGAACGAGCTGCGTCCGGGGCAGCAGCTGGCCCCTCCAGCCAAGGTAACCTATACCCATATAGAGAGTTAGATCAGGCTGCTGCCAGTTATAGGCTAATTCGATTCAACCCTAACCAGCTCGTTAGTCATCATCATAGTAACCCAGACCTAAACACAACCCTCCTTCAGTGTGTGTGGACCATTTGGTGGTACGATATGACCACAACTACCGTAAAGGTACCATCGTGGTTGACAACACTCTTAATTTTAGGTCCACAATTTTTGAAGAGTATGGGACAAACTATAAGACCTGGCCTTCCCTGCGTCAGGGTGCATATACCTCTGGTTTTAGGCAGTACATAGACGAGTGCAGCCCAGAGGAAGGACCTGAACCCCCTAGGACCCAGGAGGTCATAATTTTAGATTCTCCCCCACCTCCGTTAATCCAAGAGTTAGAGTTTGTGCCTAGCCTGGTCAATAATCCCAAGCTGTTCGTAATAGATTCTTCCCCTAGCTCGTAGGGTAGGGTTATTGCTCTTATTATTATGTTTATATTACTTTCAATAATTATTTCTTAAATATGAACCCTCTGCTCGCTATTTTCCAGGTGAAGAGATGGAGCTTCCAGAGGCCCTGGGTTTGAGGGTTGCTTTTAAGACCGGTGGGACTGGAGCTAGTCCCATGGTGAAGAGGGCTAAATTGACAAAGAAACCAGTTCCGAAGATTGGGGGTACTACCGAGTCTCACGCCGAAGAAAAAGGTGCCAGCTCCACCTGGGAGCAGCCATAAAAGAAACTACCCTAAGCTCTGGTAGCAACAGTCACGATTCACCAAGCTCCTCCTCCTCCTCGACACGTGCCTCCCTTAAATCCTCTAGTTATCCAAGGTGAGGCTCGCAACGTCTAGATCCTATCCAAGCCACTCGACCTAGACAAGATCCCTAAAGCGTTTCGAGGTATTGTGTACGAGATGGCGAGCCATATGGTTGGCCATGCCTATAGAGCCAACACCATAGACTTAAGGGCTATAGAGGAGCATGCTCCTGAGGACGTCCTCGAATCTGCAATGGGGATGAACCTCACTGCGAGTCCTTCTCACTCTTTTTCTTTCTCTTTTTTCCTTAGTTGTTTTTATAAACTATTCTTGACTTGCTTAATTCTTTTGCAGTCTATCCTGGCTCAATTTAGAGGAATTGCTCGGGTTAAAGCCAGGGATGATGAGCTCTGAGATGCCTTGAGCGCCGCTCAAAAGGGCGAACAGTCCGCCAAAACTTCCCCGGTTTCCTCCCAGGAGAACGAGCAGTCTGCAAAATTTTCCTTGTCTGCTTCCCAAAATTAGGTCGTGGAGATGAGTCGTCGTGTGGACCAACTTCAGGCCGAAAATGAAGAACTCAAGAAGAAGTTGAACGAGGTCGTGGCCAAGGCCAAGGAGGAAGCTGGGGAGTCATCGACCCAAATGGAGGAGATGTTTTACCGTTGCTGGGCTATCAACCAGGACGGGTGCTTCTCCTTTATGAAGCCGGAGTTGTGGGAACCATATCTTGCCAAGATAAAGATTCGGTTCTCACAAGAACCCTCAAAGACCACTGAAGCCTCTGAAGCTGTTGAGGGAGATGGCGAGGAGGTGTCTTCTCTGGAGCGATCTGGCGGACCTCAGTGACCTATTATTTTCACTTTTATTTTTTAAGCTTCCGTAATTAAGTCCCTTGGGACCAAAATAATTGCCTTCGGGCTCAGGTCGAGGTTTTTTCTCCTTGAGACGACAATATATTTTTTAATATACATATAACTTGTGATCTATCTATATTTCCCTTAGTCTATTGTTTTCCCATGCTTATGAATCCTTAGATTCTTGTGCATTCAAAACCTTAGGGGTTGACTTTAGATCGAGATAGATTTTATCGATATCTTACTTGTATCCAAGATTTTGCTCGCTTAATCGTGTCATACCTGTTAAGAGTCAGGCTGTAACGCCCTACTGCCTTAGAGCCGTTACTTAGTGAGTTTTAAGACAAAACAGTGTGCAAAGATCTCGCTAACCGAGGTTTTGAAACGAAAGTGTGACTAATTTAAAGTTAAGGCTGTAATCTTAGAAAAATGCGTTGTTTCAATAAAACTCCTAATATTAAACTTTGGGATCCCAAAATAAGGTTTGAAAACTGTTTACATCTTAAAAATGAGTTCACAGTTGATAAATCATAAAAATCATAGATTATTACAGCCATTTTCAAACAAACCCCCAACAAAAGCAGTCGGGCAGGCCAAACATGTACGCGTCGCTTCACGCTCTCCGTACTCATGGTTGGTTGACTCAGTCCTTGCAACTACCTGCCACACGGAGCACCCGTGAGCCGAAGCCCAGCAAGAAAACCCAAATAACACATAACATATGCAAATCAAATAGCTGGCATAATTCACTGATACATAGGAAAAACCATCATAATAAACAAGTACGGCCATGCCGCCCCCAAGGCCTTACCAAAGCCTGGAGTTTCGGTTCTCACCGCGAGGATAACTCATGTATCCCTTGGGTCCCACCCTGAATATAAGCATCCCATGTGCTGTGTTACTTTCGGCCCCACGGCCGCCCCGGCCTACGCCGTACTCGGCCCCACGGCCGCCCCGGCTTACGCCGTACTCGGCCCTTGCCGTTCAATTCATCATAATCACCCATATAGTATATTCAGAATAAACATTCACACACATCATGGTTCATTTAAGGTTAAGCATTTGCACATAATACAATCCGGGGCCACGCCCTACAATCACACAGTGGGGCCATGCCCTAATCTCGGGTGTTACGGTTTTCTTACCTGCATTCCGAGCCTCCTGATGCACTAAAGCCGCGAGCACGGTCCTCTAGCATGAGCCTCACCAACAACCTAGTCACAACACACAAGAAACATCCCTCATTACTAATCAACCCAAAACCACTTCTCGAGACCAATCCCGCACTCTCGGGACCTCTAAAACCTTAAAACAACACCCCGGAGACATCCCACGAACCCCCGGAGCAAAGGCCTAAAATTGCCTAAAAATGATGCCCTGAAATTAGCCTTGTGCCGCGGCACCACATCCTTGTGCCGCGGCACCCAACAGTCAGAGGCTCCCTGCCGCGGCACGAAAAACCTGTGTCGCGGCACGCCTTCGCAGACCCAGAATTCTGGGTTTTCTCCTGCGTTTTCTCCGAGCTAAAACCTTCCCAAATCAACCCAAACTCACACCCAAGCCCCAAAACCAACTCAAGACTCCAAATAAACCATCCAACAACCCATAAACATCACCAAAGACATCTAAACACCCAATCAAATCCCCAAAATCCACATCCTTGATTTCAATTTCAGAAAAAAATAAAAACTCAAACATCAAACTTAACCCATGCTCAAATTCTTAACCCATAACATAATCAAGCCTTAAATGTGTATAAAATTCCTTACCTCATATGGAGAATCCATCCCTAAGCTTCCTTCATCTCCTAGGTCTCCAACTTCTCCTTCTCTTGTTCTTCTTCTTCTTCCTCATGCCCTAGCTTTTCCCTCTCTTTTCTCTTCTCTTCAAACTCTATCAAGACCAAAATGGTTAAGCCCCAAACCGTGTACCCCATAAAACCAGCTGCCATTTATCTAATTCCCAACCAAATGACCATTTTACCCCTCCTTGCCTATCCTTTCCCAACTAAACCTCAAGGGCACTTAAGTCCTTTTACTTCTATTTCATTTCTACCATTTTCTACCTAGAACTTGTTACTCTCAGCAGTAACTAATGGTTACCCAGGTTACTAAATCTCCAATAACCATTACCTGCTAAATCTCAACTTAACCATAAAATTCCCGAGGTACCCCTAGGCTCCTCCCGAGCCGGGTATAGAAATCTCGTTGTGACTCTTAAGTTAAATTGCTCTCTAGGACCGTCTCGGCACGTGCATCACAATAATAAAACCACCCCCACGTGGTACAATTCACATAATACAATTATCACATATCAATACCGTTATGCCCAACATGGCCAAAATTACAATTATGCCCTTCTAACACGATCCGGGCCTACATGCATACTAGTAAACATAGCCATGCCTCTCAGTTAAACAAATAGCCAAATAACATGCTTTAAATCATAATCATGCATTTAATTCATAAAATCACACATAAATCCCAACCTGCCCTCCTGGCACACTAATAAAGGCCCTTAAGCCTTATTAGCGAATTTGGGTCGTTACACAGGCCGTGGACCTGGTCGCATCCAAGGTTTTTTAATAAGCTTACTAGCATTGTACTAGTTAGGATTTAGGCCTCAGACCTAGTTATCTCCAAGATTTTATTGTTAGAGATGTCTCAAACTTAGTTCGCGTTCAGAATTTTGAAAATTCGAGCTTTAAAAAGTCGGTGAATAATCAATTTTCCAAACTCTAAGTTTTAATCTTCATCCAAATAAGTTGAACTCTCTTCAAAGCTCTCTTTGGTTATTTTTTCCAAACTCTAAGTTTTAATCTTCATCCAAATCATTTGAACTCTCTTCAAAGCTCTCTTCGTTTATGTACCCCCCAAGCAACCAGAACGTATAAATGTTCTTGGCTGCTTTTACAGAGTGAGCTTGTGATAACAAAACATTAAAATTGGTTACTTAATAATCCAATTGTAATTAAACTGAAAGGGCTTTTATAAATAAGTCTTACATAAATGGTAATTCTGAAAACATTAAAGACAACAAAACTATTGATAATACTTTATTACGTGTAGGGCATTCCAGGTTAGTGGAACTATTTCTCCACTCAACCGAGCTAGCTTGAAAGTTCCTTCACACAAGATCTCCATGATCTAATATGGTCCTTCCCAATTCAGCGCTAACACACTGTCCTTGGGATCTTTATTTGCTAAAAAGATCCTTCAGAGAACCAGATTGCCTAATCCAAGTCCGTATCCCTTAACCTTTAAATTGAAATAATGAGTGATCCTTTGTTGATAATGGGTGAGATGTAATTGTGACGCCTTTCATTTTTCTTCAATTAGAATGAGGGATACACTAAGTAGCTTGTGGTTATAATCTTGATCAAAGGTCTTATGTTTGTGGGTCATCACCATTGCCTCAATTGGAGCATAGCCTCACTTCCAAAGGTTAGGGAAAAAGGGGTATGTCCCGTGGAGGTTCGATGTGAGGTTCGGTAGGCCCAGAGTACTTGTGGGAGCTTCTCGAGCCATAATCCCTTGGCCTCATAATTTTCTTCAAGCTCACCTTCAGGGTCTTATTTACAGCCTCGACCTGCCCATTGGACTGTGGGTATGCTACTGACGAGAAACTCTTGGTTATGCCATATTTTTCACAAAATTCTGTGAAGAAATCACTATCGAACTGAGTTCTGTTGTCTGACACAATCTTTTTCGAAGTCCAAATCGACATATGATATTCTTCACAACAAAGTCTAGGACTCTCTTCGAGGTGATCATTGCCAAGTGTTTAGCCTCTACCCACTTCATGAAATAATCGATGGTGACTACCGCATACCAAACTCATCCTTTTCCTATTGGCAGAGAACCAATTAATTCAATTCCCCATGCCGCAAATGCCCAAGGATATGAGATCATGGCTAGTTCAACGAGAGCAACTCGAGAAACTATGGTGAAGTGTTGGCATATATCACACTTCTGCACATACGAGATCGAGTCCTTTGTCAGCGTGGGCCAAAAATAGCCTTGTCTCAATACCTTTAGAGCTAGGTTTTTCCCCCCAACGTGGTCTCCACAGAAGCCTTTGTGTATTTCTTGCAAAATAGTTTGTGCTTCCTTGGGCAGAACACATTGCAGGAGGGGCAGCGAATGCCCCCGTCAATATAGGATCCCTTCAACCATAACATACCGCGCAGCTTGGTACAACAACTTTCTCGTGTCCTTTCGATCGTCAGGTAGCTTTCCGATTCTGAGGTACTCCACTATGGGGGTCATCTAGGTCAGTTTTATGTCAATAATTCCAACCTCAACCGTCTCAGATGCTATACTCGGACTTTCCAAGAACTTCACTAGAACTACATTCAATGTATCTGTCTCTTTGGTGGTAGTAAGTCGAGCCAGAGAATCAACGTTGGAATTCTGCTCGCGGGGTACTTGCTCGACGGAGCTAAACTCGAACTCAAATAACTCACCCTTTACCTTACCCAAGTAGGCTACCATCTTGATGCCTCGAGCTTGGTATTCCCCTAATATCTAATTGGTCACGAGTTGAGAATCACTATAACATTGGATGGATTTTTCCTTTAGCTCTTTCGCCACCCTTAGCCCTGCCAGTAGGGCCTCATATTCTGCTTCGTTTTTGGATGCTTCAAACCCAAACCTAAGAGTTATATGCAACTGATGTCCTTCAAGTGAGATTAAGATTATCCCAGCTCCCAATCTGTTTCCTTAGACGATCCATCAACGAAGATTTTCCATAATTCCTGCACCGGCTCCCTTATCAGCTCGTCCTGAAAACCTGTGCGCACAGCCACAAAATCAGCAAGGGCTTGGCTCTTGATTGTCATTTGTGGCATATATAATACCTCAAACTGGCTAAGTTCAATGACCCATTTTAATAGACGTCCCAAAGTTTCAGGATTTTGCAAAACTTTCCTTAAAGGTTGGTCGGTTAAGACGTCAATAGAATGGGACTAGAAGTATGGACTGAGCTTCCTTGAAGCCAAAATGAGATAGAACATAAGCTTTTCTATCGATGGTTATCGTGATTCAACTCCGAGAAGCCTCTTACTTACATAATATACAGATTTCTGCGCCCGATTTTCTTCTCGAACTAACACAACACTGACTGCATTTTCTCTCAAGGTCAGGTAAAGAAACAGACATTCTCTGGATGTCAGTTTTGATAGTATGGGGGGTTTAGCTAGGTGCATTTTTAGGTCGGGAAATGCATGTTCACATTCTTCATTCCATTTAAATTTCTTGTTTCCTCTGAGCAAGTTGTAGAATGGTAGACACTTGTCAGTGGATTTTGAAACGTAGCGGTTTAAAGCTGCCACCTTTCCAGTTAGGCTTTATACTTCCTTACGCAACCTGGGTGAAGGCATTTCTAACAACGTTCTTATTTTTTCTGGGTTCGCCTATATCCCCCTTGTGTTGACTATAAACCCCAGAAACTTTCCCAATGTAAATCCGAAAGTGCACTTCTGGGGATTCAACTTCATGTCGTACTTTCTTAATATGTCAAGACATTCTTCCAAGTCGGATACATGGTTACTGGCAGTCTTTGATTTGATGAGCATATCATCGACATACACCTCCATGTTTACCTCGATCTGGTTAGAGAACATTTTGTTGACTAACCATTGGTATGTAGCTTCTGCATTTTTTAGCCCAAATGGCATAACTTTGTTGCAATATACGTTATGCTCGGTCATGAAGCTGGTATGCTCTTGGTTTACAGGGTTCATCACGATCTGGTTATATCCAGAATACACATCCATGGAAGACATGAGCTCGTGACCCACCGTGGCATCTACCAACTGATCAATTCTTGGTAGTTGGAAACAATCCTTGGTATAAGCCTTGTTGAGGTCGGAGAAATCGATACAAGTTCTTCACTTCCTATGTGGCTTCAGGACCAGCACGGGGTTAGCAACCCAGATCAGGTATTTTGCTTCCCTGATAAATCCACATTTAAGTAGGCGAGCTATTACTTCTTCTAACGCTTCAGATCGTATTGTCCCCAAAATCCTCCATTTTTGGGACTTTGCCGGCACATTCTTGTCAAAGTTCAAAGTATGCATTATTATACTCGGATTGATTCCCACCATATCCTCATGTGACCAGGCAAAGACATCCAGGTTCCTCCTTAGGAACTCGACCAACTACTTTTTTCCTTCCGGCTTCAAGATTTTTCCAACTTGGACAACTCTTGAAGGTACTTATGGGTCGATGTTTATTTCCTCGAGCTCCTCTATTGCTTTAAGCTCAGATCTATCTTTGCCTACTCGCGAATCAATGTTATCCCGTTGGGAAACCTCATCATTTCCTTCTCGAGGTTCTTCCATCCCACGAGTTACTTCCATTTCCCGGGACTCCTCATCTTCTTCTCCTATGACCATCGCCTGCTGCCCAGGTTGTGATTTTCCCTTCATAACAATGATGTAGCATTGTCGTGAGCTAATCTCCTCTTACTGTGCATATTCATGAGGTTGAGGGGAACTTCATTGCCAAGTGTCAGATTGAGGTGATGGCATCAAAATCCATAAACGCGGGTCGTCCCAAAATAGCGTTATACGCGGCCGGACAATCGATTACCATGAACTCAAGTATTTTAGAGACAGTTCATGCCTCTTCTCCAATTGTAACCACTAGTCTGATCGTCCATATGGTCGTCGTCCCTTCACCTGAACATCTGTACAGAGTCATTGAGTTCGCCTTCAAATCAGTTTTGGACAATCCCATCTTTTCTAAGGTCGACCTGAAAAACACATTTACGGAACTTCCATTATCCACCAGTATCCTCTGTACCCTTCAGTTGGAAAGCTGCACGGTTACCACCAGCGGGTCATTATGCAGGAATTGAACGTGGCTAGCGTCCTCTCCAGTGAAAATGATTGGTTGTTTTTCCAACCGTTATTGTTTTGATACCTCTTCCATGGGACAAACTCCACACCGTTGTGAGTTTTCAACTCATTAATATACCTCTTTTGGACCCCACTGCTCGTGCCTGCAAAATGAGGTCCTTTGGCAATACTAGTTATATCTCCTCCTACTACTGAAGGAAGGTTGACCTGATTCATCTAGGCTCTAGGATGACCTGTTGGGGCATCCGAAGTTGGATGAGAATTCTACCCGGCTGGTTGATTGGGAACGACCCGATTTTGGGCGTACTGGGCTAATGGTCCAGCCCAAATGAGAGTCTCAATCTCATCCTTCTGCTATCGACAATCATCGGTGTTATGACCGATGTCATAGTGGAATTGACAAAACTTTGAGGGATCTCTCTTTGCCCTCTGATGCCTTAAAGGCTCTGGCTTCTTCCACGGGAGGCGATAAGAATTTGCCAGGAAGATATACTCCTGGGTGTCCGTTAAGCCAATGTAGGAGGCATAAACAGGCTTGATATTCTCCACAGACTTGTTCTTTTTTGTGTTGTTCTGGTCGCCCTCACCATTCCTATTCCTCTTCTTGTTTCCCTCTTCGTTATTTTGGGTAACTGGTTGAGCCGTAGTCGCAACATCTGTCACCGCTCCAGTGGGTTGGATAACGGCCTGGCTGGTTCCGACGATAGTAGATCATGCCTCTTCCAGGTTTATCCACTCCTAAGCTCGGGACAAGAACTCATATACTCTTTTAACTCCTTTTTCATTGGAGTTCTTGCCATAAGTCACCTCCCACCAGGATTTATGTCCTCATCGCCATGATCTTGGAGCTATCATCAGCGTCCCTATCCTGTGTTGTAACATTGGCGAATCTACTCAGATATGCTTTCAGAGATTCACCAGGTTGCTATTTTACATTGGCCAATGGATCGGCCTCTACACAAGCTGCATGTGAATCTCGGAATGCTCTCTTAAACTCGGAAGACAATTTCTTCCACGAGCTTATCGAATACTTCTTGTATTGTTTAAACCACTATCTGGCAGGTCCGACCAGAGTCGCAGGGAACAAGATACATCTTAGACTGAGCCCGACATTGTGGGCCATCATCATTGTGTTGAACATCCCAAGGTGATCGGATGGATCTGTGTTTCCATGAAATGTCGGCATGTTCAACATCCTAAAGCCAATGGGATATGTAGCTGATGCAATGTTTGGAGTGAAAGGTTTGAGCTCCTCATCTGAGTCACACTCGTCCATCCCATTTCTAGATAGAAGCCTCTTCATCTGTTCCTCCAACAAAGCCAGTTTCTCAAGGTTTAGGTTCTTGGTCTCTAGGTTAGCTGGGGGCTGTTCAACAACTTTCATCCTATTGTACATGTTTGATGGGTTGTTGTCCCTCCAAGTTCGAGCTTGGTTAGGTGAGACATTCCAATTGTTGCGTATGATAGACGAACCCCCTCGTGTTGAGTATAACTAACATCCTCATTACGAGTTGGATACCTTATTTGTGAGTTCAAATGATCGCGCACGTTGGGCTGTGGATCATACCAAGGACTTTGTGCTGAGGTCAGATGATTTCTCAAGTCGCTCTCAAACTTGCCTTTATGCTGGCTCCCCATTCAGTAACATCTATTTGCAAAACTTATGGCCTGCGGCTGAGATCGAGGACATGGATTCTTAGCATGTGCTTATGGCGCGTAAGTATCTACTGACGAGGGAGGATTTCTCCTATTATTCCCACGAGCTGGAGCATCTCCTTATGGGCAAGTTGGGGTAGGAAGTCTAACCGATGATGGTGTATGCCTTATTGGCGAGGCTATCCTAGTTCCATCAAGATGGACTAAATTAGCCTGCCTCAGCTCTACCCTAATGTCCCGAGAACTCTGTGCCCGGGGTTCTGATCGTGGCACAAGATGATTCATTGGAGCATTTTGCCTCCGTGAACTTGTCCTAGCTCACCTCGGTGGGTTGTTGTAGGCACTCCTGGGAACCTGTGAAGAAGGTACAGAGCTGGGGGTCACAGTTCTGATCGACCGACTGACATGCTGATGATGACCAGTGGGCTAAGCACTTCAATGATTTCGCTCTAAAGGTACAGAGGTCTGAGTGGCGGTCCTGACAGAACGAATAGGTTCAGACCGGTTATTCTTGTGGGACTTATGAGACCCACTTTGCCTATTTTTGACAGTAACGTCGGTTGCAAGAGGAGGTAACAGAGCCAAGACCTCCTTGATTTGTCTTTTTTCCCTAGCGACATGGCTCCTTGATTGGGGGTTCTCCATTTTGACGTCAGCCAAATATCCCAGATTAGGATTTGGTGGGAGTGACTCTAAAATCCCTGCGATGTCCTGACTTACCGGTTGCTTCCTAGGACATTGTTGAGCCCCTTTCAGTGGGAAGAATTGTATGATAGGCCTCCTGCCCACTAGGCTACCCCATCTCATTGTCATGCATCGATCGAGTGAGCACCATGATGAATGTCGACTGAAACTTGTGAAGCACTAATTTCCTCTCAATGAAAGTATCAAACTGTTAACGCAGTTTTTTGCCAATGGCAGATTAAGAAATCTAATGGGGATATAAGTGCTAAATTGTAAATTGAAATGAAATAATAAGAACCCTTTCGTACACACACAAATTTTTCGTGGTTCAGTTGTTAAAATCCACCTAGTCCACGAGTCAGTATTATTGCTTTTCTCTCACAATTTCTGCAGAGTTTTAGTAATACAAAAAGGTCGTCCCCTTCCCTGTCCGTTATCCCTGATATTTATAGGGGAATTTCCTGGACAAGTTTGGGTAATCGCGTGTATAAATAAGGTATACATTTAATACATATTATTCTCATTTATGTTGGGATATGATTTGATAACATAATAGAATATACTCCTGCTATCTCGGATAATAAATGATAGATATGCAATACAGCCTGGGCATTAACGAGTGTGTAAGGAGCCTTCAAATCTCTTGGGATCCTTCAGTATGCGTTCTGACTAGGTTTCCATGAGCTGGATATCCCACTCGAGCTAGTGTTCAAAGACTATCTGGAACTTAGTTCATACTAAGCTTAGAATTCCCAAATGTGAATCTGGCCATTATAAGTCTCTGTAGAGTCCCAGAATATTTACTTAATTAGCTAGTAGTTAGTATTAGTTTGTAGTATGTTAGATTCTGTGGATTTTGGTTCAAGTCGGGACTTAGTTGGAAACTCATAGCAATAGTTATGAATTTTATAAGTTTAACCTATAGTTTAAGAATATTAATTATAACATAAGGTTTGATTAATATTGCTTGTCCTAGGTGTATAATTTATTATAACCTAAGGTTTAGATAATGCCAATAAGAATATTAAACTTGACATAAGCATGATTATTAGGGAATTAGAGTTTGTTATTTTATGATTAGTTAAGAAATTTGTAGATTAGGTTGTTATTTAGATAATTAAATAGATTTTCCCGTAACTTTAGGGTATTGTAACTTCCGACCTATTTTTGACCCAAATTTCGAAAAATAGTATTATAGAAAGTTGTAGATAATTGAATTAGATTTCTAACAGTATAAAGATGGTCTAAATCGAAGTCCTACAGATCCTGTTATGTTGATTTTACTACAAGTGAGTTTAGAGTTACAAGATTTAGGAAGTTAGAAGTTAGGATTCTATTTTTATTTTTATTTTTAAAACAAGCTTTGACTCTTTAGACCTACCTTTGAACGGTTTGACCGAATCCTAAGCCTTGACTGATGAATATTCAAATATTTTCAATTAAATTTATTATTTTTATTCAAAGCCAAAAAGAAGATTTTTATTCCTAGAACTCTATAAATAGGACTTAGAACTCAGCCCTTCTCCTCACTCTTCAACTGTGATCAGACTCCAAGGTGCTAGTACTACCATAGAGTGATAAACACTTGGGTTGGGAAAAAGCTTTGCCATTCTTAAGCTTTATAAAATACTTGGGAAGTGAGGTTTAGTGTATTTCAGTATTGGAGTTAGACCAATCCATAAGGTCAACTAAGGTACTCCTATTCTTTAAGTCCAATTCTTTAAAACTCTTTAGTTTTATTTAGTTCATTTTATTCAGATCCTAACTTTTGTTATTGGTTCTTGATTAGGTTCTTGAAACTTAAGTTCTTTCTTAGTAAGTTTATTCTTGATGGTTTAGTTTCCACATTCATTCTTTATTCTTTAGAAATACTCACCATTTGTATTATTGGTTTTAGGAGTGTTCCAAATCCATTCCTTATTCTCATATCCCGGTGTTGGTAAGGAAAATAGGATAGATTTTATGTGCTTATATGTTATGTTATGTTATGTTATATGTTTATGCTATGCTATGTATATGTATGATATGTTTTAGTTCTTGGGTATATGTTTTATTTAGATAACAAGCATATAATTTGTTTAGATGACAAATAACTTGTTTGGATGACAAGTCCCAATAGTATATTCCTTGGGCATATGATTTGTTTAGATAACAAGCCCCATAAATTTATATGACTTGTTTAAATAACTAGACCTGTAGAATTATGGGCATACGATTGCCTAGCTAGCAAGCCCCAAGATGTATGATGGCCATTGTAATAGATGTTTTTGTAGCCATATGTTTAATAGTGTATGCTTATGATATATGATATATGTTTTAGATAGTCTTATGTTCTTTTATAGTATTTGATGTAGTCTTATGCTTATGTTTACGATGAATGTTTTGATTTTAGTAGATTTTCCTTGCTGGGCATTAGGCTTATTCCTTTATTTTAGTGTGGTGCAGGAAAATGATTATGGAGGCAGAATGATTCTTGGTAGCATGGCATGTGTGTTGAGGATGAATAGAATGGATGGACTGCGTGTCGATCGAGGATGACGTTTATTTTAGTCATTTGAAATATGTCTCTTTTGTAATTCCGCATTCAACTTATTTTGAACTTGTTTTTAAAGCTATGTTTTATGTTTTGTAAATAATGAGATCTCATACCATATCACATTTTATTTTACATTTTTAATAAAGACATGCTATTTCTTATATTTTGGGTTTTCAATAAAGGCATGTTATTTCTTATGTTTGTATCGAAATAGTAGCTATGTCTAATAGTTTTAATGGTCCAAGGTCTTAGAAATAGTTGGGTCATTACAGTTGGTATCAGAGCAACGATCCATTTACATGGAGTTCTCCTTGATACACACGCTCAAGCTCCGAATCTAACCGCCAATGTAAGTGTTTATGTTATATTTATTATGATTATGTGTATTAGCCCTTATGTTTTCAGTTAAGAATATTTATAAATTAGCTTATTGTTATTTATTTGTTTATTGTTTTATTTTGCATTTATGACTGTACTTAGTGAAAACATTTTTCCAAATAAATATCATTATTATTTTTGAATGACATGTATGAGTTTGATTTTCTTTTACAATCATAATAAATAATAAATTTAATAAATAATGACCAAGTTCGGTGAGGGTGGATACGAATCAATGAACTGGGTTCTAAATTGAGAGTTAGGAGGTCATAATAGTGGGAACGATTTTGTTGATCCCAGCCCTCCCTCAATATGGTTAACTTTGGAACAATGATGAGTTTCGAGCCTGAGAATTAAGTCATATAGGATGATTAGAAACAGACTTAGAAAATAATAAAGATGGCTTATTTTTTTCTAAGTATAGAAACACGCCCTAATTAAAAGAAGGCTTATAAACTGTTTCATAAGAAGTCATAATTAATAGGTCCGAGTTATGTTTTCTTAGATTAAGTTTTTGCCTTAGAGCCTATTAGGGTAAGTTCTAATATGCTTTCTCGACTATTAGAATTTTGCTGAGGATGTCGCTCAGAAGGTCTGCAAACACAAACGCTAATGCCTCCAACGTCGCTCCTGAGAGCAATGAAGCCCCTCCAGTTTGCAGAAGGGTAGTACATTCTACCGCCAACCGAAGCGCACCGCAGCCGCCGCTGGTTGACAACACTGCAGAAATTGCAAGACTACGACAACAAGTGGAGGAATTACTACAGCAACAACAACAACAGACTCAGCCTCTGCCTCCATCGCAACCACAGCCTCAGCAAATGGCTCAAGTACCCCATTAAGTAGGTCCTTATGGGGGATGGCCAATGGCGAACCATGCGCCATACCCAGCTCAGCACATGGAGCCAATCTATGAGCGATTTCATAAGCAACACGCTCTAAACTTTGAAGGGACAACAAACCCCTTTGAGACAGAAGAATGGCTCAGAAATGTAGAGCTGATTCTAGCGCATATGAATCTCAGCAACGTGGACCACATATCCTGCATTTCGTCTTTGCTTAAGAAGGATGCTAGAATATGGTGGGACTTAGTTCAACAGACTAACGATGTCGTCACCATGACATGGACAAGATTTATGGAGCTATTCCATAAGAAGTATTACAACTCGACAGTCATCGCTACAAGGGTCGAGGAGTTCGCTAGTTTGAAGGAGGGAAACTTGAAGATAGTAGAATATGTTGGGCAGTTGGACAGATTAGCCAAGTTTGCACCAGAGATGGTTCTAACTGACATTCTGAGGGTGACCAAGTTCGTTAGAGGAATTAGACCAAAGATTGAGCTAGGAGTTAAGCTAGAAAACCTGGGAAATACTACCTATGTCGATGTTCTAGAAATGACAATAAAAGTAGAAAGGCTTCAGGCGAATGTTAGTAAGGAGAAGGCTACTAAGCCTGAGCCTAAACAACAGGGTCAACCTCAGAATGGTCGGAACAACCATAACAACAGCCATCATCATAGCAATAGTAATAGTAATGGTCAGAAGAAAAGGCATCCAGATGATAAGCAAGCCAGTGGTGATAGAAGAGCACAGACAAGCAATGGAGGCATTAAGTCGGGTTATGTAGAATACCCGCAATGCTCTAAGTGCCAAAAGAAACATCTTGGGGAATGTCATGCAAACATCAAGGGATGCTTCAACTGTGGTCAGGAAGGTCACCGAAGGAGGCAGTGTCCCCAACTCAAGCAAGAGGAGAAAATGAACAATACAATGGTTCCTGCCATGATATTTGCTTTAACCCAAGGAGAAGCTGATGCTAGCAATAAATTGGTTACAGGTTATATTTCTATCCTCAATAATGTATGTTCGGTATTATTTGATTCGGGAGCAATATACTCGTATATCTCGTTAGGAATGATAGAAAAATTAGACAAACCTTGTAGAACTAGGTTTGTGACACAGTTGCCTTCAGGTAAAATAGTCTTATCATTACAGATAGTACGAGGCGTACCAATCAAAATTGAGGACGTAGAACTAGAAGGAGACCTGATAGAGCTGGAAATCAAAGACTTTGACATGATATTAGGCATGGATGGATTAGCAAGGCATGGCGCAACCATCGATAGAAACGTAAGCAAGTGATGTTCGAGACTCCTGACGGTCAGAAACGATGATATATGGGAAAAGTTTTAGGACTACATATGCCGCTTATTTCATCTCTCAAAGCTCAGAGGATGATAGAAAAAGGATGTCATGCATTCTTAGCCAACGTTACGGATGCGGTAAAGGAAACACCACTAAAAGTTGGAGACTTCCACAGAGTAAAGGAATTCCCGGAGGTATTTCCTGGCAACTAGCAGGATTGTCGCCGACACGGGAGATAGACTTCACAATCGAACTAGGACTGGGCACCGACCCATTCTCTATGGGGAGCACCGATTCTATTTGTGAAGAAGAAGGATGGAAGTATGCATATGTGTATAGATTATCGCGAGCTGAATAAGGTGAAAATTAACAATAAGTACCCGCTACCTCGACTTGACGACTTGTTTGATCAACTTCGAGGGGCAACTGTGTTTTTAAAGATTGATCTATGAACCGAGTATCACAGCTCAAAGTACGGGAAGAGGATAATCCCAAGATAACTTTTAGAACTCATTATGGACATTACGAGTTTCTAGTTATGTCTTTTGGTCTTACCAACGCTCCAGCCACGTTTATGGATTTAATGAATAGGGTCTTTATGGATTATTTGGACGAATTCGTTGTAGTGTTCATCGATATCTTGGTGTACTCAAAGGACGAAGTCGAACATGAGGAACATTTAAGGTTGATCTTGTTACAACTAAAGGAGCATCAACTTTACGCTAAGTTCAAAAAGTGTGAAATTTGTTTTTCGCTAGTAACGTTCCTCGGGCACATAATATCTATGGAAGGAGTTGCAGTAGACCCATCTAAGGTAGAGGCCTTAAAGATTGCCCAAGACCAAAGAGCGCGTCTAAGGTAAGAAGTTTTCTGGGACTTGCAGGTTATTATTGGAGGTTCGTAGAAGGCTTTTCTAAGATAGCCACTCCGTTTACCAACCTAACCCGGAAACAACAAAGGTTCAACTGGACTGATAAGTGTGAAGAGAGTTTCCAGTTGCTTAAGGATATGCTCAACTCCAGTACTTTATGCCGACACCCAATGATAAGTTTGTAGTCTATTGTGATGCGTCAAAGCAAGGATTGGGTTGTGTGCTGATGCAGAATGATAAGGTGATAGCCTACGCCTCAAGGCAAACGTAGTTGTTGATGCGCTAAGTAGGAAGAATTACGGAAGTCTAGCATCATTAGCTGGAAGAGGAAAATCGCTACAACAGGAGCTGATCAATGCTGGAATAAAAGTAGTCATTGGTAACTTGACTAACTTGTCCATCCAGTCAAGCCTTTTAGAAGATATACAGATTGGGCAAGGACGTGATGACACATTAGTAGCCCATATGGATGCAGTTAGAGAAAGGAAGGCCACAGATTTCCCAATATCTAGTTAGGGGTTATTAAGATACAAGGATCGGGTATGCGTGCCATATGATCAAGGGATTAAGATGAAGACTTTAGAAGAAGCGCACAATACCCCATACTTAGTTCACCCAGGGTCAACCAAGATGACTCACGACCTTAAAAGTGTTATATTGGTGGCCAGGAATGAAGAAAGATATAGCAGAGTATGTGTCTAAATGCTTGGTATGCCAGCAAGTGAAAGCAAAACATTAGTGGCCGGCAGGCTTATTGCAACCACTTAGCATTCCAGAATGGAAATGGGATGATATAGCCATAGATTTCATGACAGGTTCGCCAAGAAAAGTAAGCAGCATGATTTGGCTTGGATAGTAATAGATAGATTAACCAAGTTAGTTCATTTCCTGTCTGTTAAGACTTCGTACACAGCAGATCAATACGCAGGTGTTTAAGTCCAAGAAATAGTACGACTGCATAGAATCTCTAAGACAATAGTATTCGATAGAGGATCGATGTTTACATCGAGATCTCGGTGTAAGTATTTGTCGCTGATAGAATTCTCCTACAACAATAGCTACCAGTCAACAATCGGGATGGCACCCTACAAGCTACTTTATGGAAGAAGGGTCGATCATCGTTGCATTAGGACGAGGTAGGAGAAAGGCTACTACTTGGGCCTAAAGTTGTTAGAGGAGCTCAGGATGTAGTAGCGCTGATTAGAAAGTGTATGCTCATTGCTCAAAGCCGTTAGAAAAGTTATGCGGATGCCAAGCGGGGTGATGTGGAATTCAAAGTCGGAGATCAAGTCTTCATGAAGATATCTCCTATGAAAGGTGTGAAGCGGTTCGGGAAGAAAGGAAAGCTTAGTCCGAGATTTATAGGTCCTTTTGAGATATTGGACAAAGTGGGAGCAGTTGCATATAGATTAGCCCTACCGGCAGCTTGAGTAGATAGTCACAATGTGTTCCACATCTCGATGCTACGTAGATATGTGTCAGACCCATCTCACGTTCTCAAATGTGATATGATAGCACTCCAGAAAGACTTGAGTTACGAGGAACGACCGGCTAGCATCCTAGATAGAATGATGAAAGAATTACGGTCTAAGAGTTTTCTGATAGTCAAGGTCCTATGGAGTAATAGTTCTGAACGGCAGACAACATGGGAGTTGGAGGAAGACATGTTAACTCGGTATCCAGAATTGTTTGATAAGTAAATTTTGGGAACGAAATTCTTTTTAGTGGGGGAGAATTGTAGAGTCCCAGAATATTTACTTAACTAGCTTAATAGTAGTAGTAGTAGTAGTAGTAGTAGTAGTAGTAGTAGTAGTAGTAGTAGTAGTAGTAGTAGTAGTAGTAGTAGTAGTAGTAGTAGTAGTAGTAGTAGTAGTAGTAGTAGTAGTAGTAGTAGTAGTCGTAGTAGTAGTAGTAGTATTAGTTTGTAGTATGTTAGATTCTGTGGATTTTGGTTCAAGTCGGAACATAGTTGGAAACTCATAGCAATAGTTATGAATTTTATAAGTTTAACCTATAGTTTAAGAATATTAATTATAACATAAGGTTTGATTAATATTGTTGGTCCTAGGTGTATTATCTATTATAACCTAAGGTTTAGATAGAGCCAATAAGAATATGACACTTGTCATAAGCATGATTATTAGGGAATTAAAGTTTGTTATTTTATGGTTAGTTAAGAAATTTGTAGATTAGGTTGTTATTTAGATAATTAAAAAGATTTTCTCGTAACTTTAGGGTACTGTAACTTCCAACCTATTTTTGACCCAGCTATATTATGAATTTCGAGAAATAGTATTTCTAGAAAGTTTTAGATAATTTAATTAGATTTCTAATGGTATCAAGATGGTCTAAATCGGAGTCCTACATCTCTATTTATGTTGATTTTACTACAGGTGAGTTTAGAGTTACGAGATTTAGGAAGTTAGAAGTTAGGATTCTATTTTTTTTTTAATTTTTAAAACAAGCTTTGACTCCGTAGACCTACCTCTGAACGATTTGACCGAGTCCTAAGACTTTGACTGACGAATATTCAAATACTTTCAATTAAATTCATTATTTTTATTCAAAGCCAAAAAGAAGATTTTTATTCCTAGAACTCTATAAATAGGACTTAGAACCCAGCCCTTCTCCTCACTCTTCAGCTATGATCAGACTCCAAGTTGCTAGTACTACCATAGAGTGATAAACACTTGGGTTGGGAAAAAGCTTTGCCATTCTTAAGCTTTATAAAATACTTGGGAAGTGAGGTTTAGTGTATTTCGGTATTGGAGCTAGACCAATCCATAAGGTCAACTAAGACACTCCTATTCTTTAAGTCCAATTCTTTAAAACTCTTTAGTTTTCTTTAGTTCATTTTATTCAGATCCTAACTTTTGTTATTGGTTCTTGATTAGGTTCTTGAAATTTAAGTTCTTTCTTGGTAAGTTTCTTCTTGATGGTTTAGTTTCCACATTCATTATTTATTCTTTAGACATACTCACCATTTGTATTATTGGTTTTAGGAGTGTTCCAAATCCATTCCTTGTTCTCATATCCCGGTGTTGGTAAGGAAAATATGATAGATTTTATGTTATGTTATGATATGTTATGTTATATGTTTATGCTATGATATGTATATGTATGATATGTTTAAGTTCTTGGGTATATGTTTTGTTTAGATAACAAGCATATAATTTGTTTAGATAACAAATAACTTGTTTAGATAATTATTTAATCAAGTGGGGGAATATTAAATTTTAATATAATGTTTGATTGATTAAATAAGTGTTACAAAAAGTTATTATTTAATCTAGTGGGGGAATGTTATATTATTTCATATAATATAATAATAGATTAAATAATGTGACAAAATGTGATTTGTCACACCTTGTAACATATTATTGAGAGTCACAAAAATTAGACACATGTGTGTGCCCAAATGGAATATATTTTGGAGTTACAAAATCAGTTACAAATTTGTAACTCCCAAATATTACCCAATAATGTGTATATTATATGTTACACATTTGATATTGGATTTCACAAAGCCATGATGAAATATGGGCGTTGGAGACATGTTTTAACTCCCAATAGGTGTTTGGAGGTTCCAAAATCATGTGGGAAATGATTTGGGATGTTTTGGAACGTTTTTGAAAAATGAATTTTTTGTGTTGAAAATGGCCTATGGCCGCGGCCACTGACTTTCAGTGGCCGCGGCCTGGGGGACAGAAGCCAGTGGCCGCGAATAGTGAGGTTCACAGCCTATTTAGTTTTTCAGTTTTTTCCAAATTGAACGGTTCTAACATCCCAAATAACTCCAAAATCTCCATTTTAATTCCATAAACATCCAATTAAACATTGCTAATAGCCATGAGGGTTGGTGGAATTTGAAATTCAAAGGGGTATCTCAAACTCTATAAATAGGAGCCTAATGCTCACTTGTAAGACACACCATTTTCCATCCACAAAGCACTTGACTGGAAAATACACCTTGAGGCTTGATTATTCCTGAAAGCATTTCCAAAAAATCTGTGAGAGATCCCTTAGTGCTTGAGTTAGGGGAAATAAGCTTTTCGACAAAGGTTTTAAACCTTGTTCAAGTTGGTGATCTCCAACCCTCTTCACTTAGGCTGTGTAAGTCAGAAATTACTATTGTTTTGTTCTTACATTTTATCTCTATTGCTTTTCTTCTTATTTTCATTTTCTATTTACTTGTAACTTTTGTTTAGAGTTGTAATCTTCTTTTCTTTTGTTTCAAACACTTTTCCTTTACTTGTAATCTTTTGTTTAGAGTTGTATGTTTCACCATTCTCTTCTTCTCCTTCTTCTTCATCCTTTTCTTTGTTTGTTTGTATTTTCAATTTTAGAGTCGTAACACTCTTTTTAATCAAACATCTTGTCCATTGTATTTTTTGCATAGAGTTGTAATATTTCTTACCATTTCCATTGAAATAAAATATATTCTCTAACAATCAAAAGCTTATCCATTTTTTGTTTCAATGGAAGGGGAGACCATCAAGATCATGAACCAAGACCTAGTGAGGTTGGATAGGTTTGATGGATCCAATTTCCCTAGGTGGCAAGACAAGATGAAATTTATTTTGATAACACTCAAGATAGCCTACATCCTTGAGTCATCCTTGGCACCTCTAGCCGAGCCATCCGACAAAGACACTCCCGAGGAAGTGGAGAAAAGAAGGAAAAGAGAAGAGGACAACCTTCTTTATAGGGGTCATATCCTTAATGCCATATCCGATAGGCTATATGACCTCTATACCAATACCAAATCTGCGAAGGAGATTTGGGATGCCTTGGAGAGTAAGTACAAGGCCGAGGAAGAAGGAACAAGAAAGTTCTTAATTTCTCAATATTTTGAATTTTCTTTCATTGATGGGAAAACTCTTTTACCTCAAATTCATGAGTTACAAGTAATTGTAAAAAAGTTGAAAGTTCTAAAGATTGAGCTTCCCGAGGCCTTCCAAGTTGGTGTAATAGTGGCAAAATTACCACCAACTTGGAGGAGTTATAGGAAAAAGAATCCTCCATAAGAATGAGGATTACACTTTGGAAGAGATCCAAAAACATATTAGAATTGAAGAGGAATCGAGAATAAGAAACAAGGGTGTGACTGAGTGTAAAGATGAGACTTCCAAGGCCAATGCAGTTTCACACAAGCATTCCAAGGGCAACAACAACAACAACAAAAAGGGTAGTGGGAACCCTTTAGGTCCAAAGAAAGATCATGGACAATTCAAAGACGAGAGAGGTCATTGTTTTGTTTGTGGAAAACCCGGGCACTATGCTAGAGTATGTAGGTACCGAAAGGACCCATATGAGAATGAGGTAAATGCAATAGAAAAGGAAGAAGAGATCCTAGCATGATTACCATGTTCATGTGCCTTGTTGGGAAAATTGTTATTTTGTAATAAAGCTTGTACTCTTGAAAGCTATCAATAAAATGACCAGATCGAAGATCAATCTTCGAGAATACTGTCTTTCCCTGCAGCTGATCGAACAAGTAATCGATCCTTAGTAACTTTTTCAATTCCATGTAGTCTATGCACAAAATCAATGTCCTATCCTTCTTCTTCACAAACAAAACCGGAGCACCCCATGGCGAGTAGCTAGGTCTGATAAACCCCAAATCAAGAAGTTCTTGCAAGTGTATCTTTAACTCTTTCAATTCCGCTGGAGCCATCCTATATGGTGCCCTCGACACTGGCTCTATATGGTGCCCTAACGAAATACATTCAAGAACTCGCGCACCAATCTGGTCTCTCCCGGCCCTGCTAGCATAACCCTGGTGGTATCCACCACACTAGCTAGAAAACTTATAGAACCTCCCTGCAATAGGTCCCTAGCCCTCAATGCTGATATCATGGGTATGCGAGGTCCATGCACAACACCCACAAAAACAAAAGGATCCTCTCCCTCGGGCTCAAAAGTTACCATCTTCTTGCTACAATCAATGGTAGCCCCATATCTAACCTGCCAATCCATTCCTAGAATCATATCAAAGTCATCCATACTCAACTCGATCAAATCTACCAATTCCCCTATAGGCAGTATAGTCCCGAACCTCGTAGTATAATACTCACTAGGTCTACACAATCTATCAATCATTTTACTAGAAACAAATGAATGTGTAGCACCAGAGTCAATCAATACTATATATGAAGAGCCAGTGCTAGAAAGCTGACCTGTCACTACTGAGGGACTAGCCTTGGCCTCTGCCTGCGTTAAGGTGAACACTCGAGCTGGAGTTAAGCTGTCCACCTTCCCTGATTCCTCTCTATTTGCTATTGGGCAATCCTTCTTGAGGTGTCCCACCACCCCGCACAAGTAGCAAGTTTTCTTTCGACATTCACCCAGATGGTGCTTCCTACATCTCATGCGCTCTGGATAATTTCTCCATGTCTCACCGCCTCCCTGGCGGCCACTCTGAATGCCCCGACCCTTCCTATCAGGACCAGCAGTGGTCGAAGTATCAGGGGTCTTCCTTTTCAGATCTTTGGTGTAACGACCCAAAATTACTAATAAGGCTTAATGGCCTTGATTAGTGTGTCGAGAAGGCATAATTGGAAGTTGTGTGAATTAATGGTGTGATATGCATGATTATGTGAAATGCATGTTTATGAGTATTTGATAAACATGCGAGCCCTGTTTGGTTGTAAGGGCATAATTGTAATTTTGGCCCCTTAGGGCATAAATGTGATTTTGTGATAATCTGTTAAGACCACATTATTATGGGGAAATATGTGTTTGCAGCTTTCGGCACGAGGCGATCCTAGGGAGCAAGTAGCTGGAAAGTTACAATGGGACCCAGTACTTGACTTGAGACAAGTCAAGGGGTATTTCAGGTATTAAATGATTATTTGAATTATCGGGTTATGGAAATAAATAATTGGAGATATATTTGAGTTTAGGAAGCCTAGGCGGGAATATTGGGGAAATTTAACGTTTTGCCCTCGGGGATGTTTCCGGTACCCCGAGCCTCGTGATTGACTTAAGTAACTAAGGTCATACTAAGGAAAAATAGAAAACAGTAGCTCAAGGAACCGACTCTTCTCTCCCTCTCTCATTTTCCCTTAAGGAACTCAGTGAAACCAAAGGATTTGTGGCTGGGAATTAGAGTCTGAGCTGAGCAATTGGAGGTTTAATTTAGTGGAAGCTAGGGGAAACAAGCTAGAAACAAAGGTAAGAACTGAATCATACTCTTCATCATTAGAATTCTGTGTTTTGGCTGGGTTTTAAGGGTGTTTATGTTTTTGATATTTAAGGACTGAATTGAAGCTAGGAACTTAGGAGTTAGCCCAGAAATATCTTGGAGAATTTGTTCTGCAGTGAAGGTAAGCTTGAAATTATGATTTAATGTTTGAATTCTGGTGTTTTCATGGCTGGTTTGAGTGTGCTTGAGTGTGTGGGTTCAAAAGATTAAAATGATGTTTTGATGGGTTTCTATACTAGATTTCTGTTGGGTTATGTTGTTAAAATCATGTTAGAATTTTGGGATAATTGAATTGTGGTATTGGGATGGTTTAGGATGGATTTGGCTAAGGTTTGAATGTTACAAATGGTGGTTTTTTCTGGGTACGCGGGGCTAGGCCGCGGCTCTGTTCAAGAGTGTCGCAGCCCTTCGGAGCAAGGAAGAGCCAGGAGGGCTCTGAGATGAGGGAGCGCTGCGGCGCCACATGGGCAGGGCCGCGGCGCGTGTCTATGGTCAGAGAGGCCTAGCCTCTATTTTAGGGGGCGGGCCGCGGCGCAAGTCTTAGGGGTAGCGGCCCTTAAGGGCATTTGTGGCCTTTTGGAGTTTTTAAGCGTGGGAACGTAGTCTTTGGTGCTCGGGATTGATCCCACTATCGTGTTTGGTGGAATTCGATGTTCTGGAGACTAGAATTCTACCCGGAAACCCTTATGCAATTATTGATGGAATCCTTTATCATGGTTGTGAATAGGTGTACGCTTGGGCTCGGGGCAGGATCGTGCTCGGGGGTCGTCTCTCCTAATTAAAGCACTTGGAATTAAAGGTAAGAAAACTGCACCCGGTTGTGGAATTTATATTGGGACTAAGGGTTCCCTGTTTTATATGCTCTTTAAAGAGGATGGTATTATGCCATGTGAATTGTAAATGGATGGTATCACGCCATGTAAATGGTAAATGTGCGGCCTAAGAGCGCCGAAGTTTAAACTTGCGCTCAGGGTGCGGCTTGGCCACTAGTAGCCGAGGACAGCTTATTATGCATTGAGTCAGTGGGTTAAACAGAGGGTGCGACCTAAGTTTTCGGCCCTAACTATCTTGTGATTTGAGTGAAATTATTATGATGATTATGACATGTTGGTTAGTTGAATAGCAGATTGTTAGCTTGTTGAATGGGTGAATGTTGTGTACTATTGATTACCTGGTTATGTCTTGTGAAATAATTGGATATTATTAGTGATTGTGTTTTAAATGTTATGTTTTCTTGTTGGGCCTTGGCTCACGGGTGCTATGTGGTGCAGGTAAGAGCAAGGGTAAGGCAAGTTGACCATGGGTTGGAGAGCTCTGGGGGCGAGGTGTACTTTGTCAGCTGCTCGGCCGCCACGGTCAAGGAATTGTACAGGAACAAGAACCTAAAACGTGTATTTTGCCATTAGAGTGGCTTGGTTATTTACAAGCTTTGGAAATTCTATAATTACGTTATTTAAACCTTGATTTGGGATCCCATGTACTAAACATGGATTTTAATGAAAATTATTCGTTTATAACCAAAATCTTTTAAACCTAACCTATTTGTATAATTAGATTCACATTTTTAACCAAATGACTTGATTAGCAAGTCTCGCACTATTTCAAACACACAGTGTAACGGTCTTGGTTATCCAGGGCATTACAATTGGATCCTCCACCCATACTGGACCCTATGTATGGGGGCACCACCCTGCGAACCTCCTGTCTTGCAATGTTCTCCCTCCAAATCTTATTCTCTGTCTCTTCAGCGATGAGATCCTTCTTAATAGCCTGGGCATAAATCGTTCCCCTAAGTACTGTTGTGATTCTCACGTCTTGGGCTATCATAGCATTAAGCCCTCAAATAAATCTGTCATGTCTGGATGCATCTGTAGGCACTCAATCTGGTGCAAACTATGCAAGCTTGTCAAACTTCAAGGCATACTCAGTGAATGTCATGTTGCCCTGCACCAACCCCACAAACTCATTCACCTTCGCTGCCCTGACGGCAACGTTATAGTATTTCTGGCTAAACAGATCTCTGAACCTGTAATGCCCTGAATTTCCTAATAAGGGTTAGGACCTTGATTAGGAGGCCGGGAGGGCCATAATTGATTTATTATGATATTAAATGATTCTATGCATGTTAGTGTGAATTATATTACTATATGATGTTAAATGCATGCATATGGGTGTATTTATAATTATAAGGGCATTTTGGTAATTTGGCATGTTAAGGGAATATTTGTATATTTGGGTGCATATTGTAATTTGTGAATGAGATTTCATTATTATGGAGATATATTCGAGCTATTCGGCATGAGACGATCTTATATTATGAGTTAGCGGTTTTGTCATAACGGGGTCAATTATTGGGTAATAAGAATGTTTATTTGATGATAAATTGGGAGTAATTGAGGTGAGGAGGAAATTCTGAAAGTTTTGACTATAATGTCCTTAGGGGTGTTTTCGGGACCCAAGCATTAGGTTTTATTTGAGGTTACTTAAGCTTGAAGTAGCTTGTCAGATAGAACGTACGTTAGAAAATATTTCCTCTCTCCTTCATTAGCTCATTTTACTGTTCGAAGCCATTTTAAAGAAATCTCGAGTTCTAGGAGTCGGAATCAAGCGAGGATCGAGGCATAGTGATCCTAGGAAAGATTAGAAGCTTCTTAATCGAAGTATTTGACAGAAAACAACCCAATCAAAGGTAATCTAAGTTTAAGTTTTGAGTTTTTAGAGTTTCTAAGCTTAGAATTGCCTTTTGTGAATCGTTGAGTTTTTGGTTCGATTGAGCCTTGGGTTTTGATGGTTTTGGACCATTGGGAAGCTTGGGAACTTTGATTTGATGTTTGGTAATGTTTAGGCATGATTTTGGAGGCTTTGGGATGTTGGAAATCGTGTTTGGGTATGGCTCTGGGTTGGGGGCTGCGGCCCTGTTCTTGGGCGCTGTGACCCTTGCTTCTGGAGTGGCTGGGGGCCACGACCCAAGGTGCTAGGGCCACAGCCCTTGAGCAGGGTTGAGCCCGTTTAAGTGTTTTGGTCCCGGGAACTTGGTTTTAGGCCTCGGGATCGTTCCTACTACCTGGATTAGTGGGGATTGATGTCCCGGAGGCTAGATCTTGGTTTGGGAACCCTTGATTATCATTTTATTGATGGTGTCCCGTATTTGGTTATGACTAGGTGACCGCTAAAGGACTAAAAGTTCATCGTTCCCAATGTTCATTCATTTATTCATTCTAGCTCGAATCTGATGTAAGAAAACTGCACCATGTGTATATATGCAATGCATGGTTATTATTGATGCATGTTGGATTATTAAATGTGACATGCATGGTTATTCTTGATGCATGTTGGATGTTTAAATACGATACATGTGATGCACGAGAAACATGTGATTAGGGCATGCTATGATTATTGAATATGAGAATGTTCAGAGCTTGAGCCTCTGTGTTTACGCATGGTCCTAATTATGCTAGTAATTGTTGAGTAAGCATGCTGAATGCCCTGTATTTGAATATTGGATATATGATATATGTTTGGTGGCATTGCTTACTTGTTTATGGTACTGACTAGTCAGGGATACTAACCTAAGAGTCAGAAACGGCAATAGCATCCTGAACGTAGGGCCGAATGAAGATTAGATCTAATCGATATCAGCATTGAATGGCTCTAAGGCATTAATGCTGGAACGACCTTAACGTTGATGAAACTTATAAGCGCTTGGCTAGTCTAGGACTAGTTACTTAGAGCCAAGGCCTAAGGCCTAGGTGACTTCTTGTCACATGGCTAGGGAACGATGTTCCAAGGTTATGGCTCTATGGTCATGAGGAAGGTTATGTTGGTGACTAGTCATCATGCACCTATCCTATCTAAGCTAGTGAAAGGATCACTTATCTACTTGATAGGTTTATGCTGGTGACTATTTCACCAGATACCTATCTTGTTTAAGCTAGTGAATTGATCACTTATTTATAGAGCCCTAGTGACCCTATCGTCACATGGCTATTGGGAATAAACCCACCTTAGTTACTATTACAACAGTCACTCTTCTATATTGGGCTAAAAGCCCTGGATGATTATTATGATCATTGGTTGATGTGTTATACTCAACATTACGTGAACTCATTTGCCTGCTGGAATAGGGCTATATCTACTAGGCATGTGCCTTATGATCTGATGACATGTTATAACTATTCATGAGCATATTGAGTTTTCTTGTTGGACTTCGGCTCACGGGTGCTATGTGGTGCAAGTAAAGGCAAAAGAAAGCTGGACCACCCTTGAGAGCTTAGGTAATGATGTGTACATATGCAGTTGCTCGACCACCACGGCCGAGGTCGGAGGAGGAACTAGGGTTAAACCCTGTTTTGCCACTTAGATTGGCCAGTTGTAAATATTTTCTTGTAGTAGACTCTAAAATTATACTTTTGGGATCTCAATGTACATATTAAATGTTCTAATGAAACGTTATATCTTAACCAAAATTTTTAATCCCTAAACCGCTAATCATACTTAGTTACACGATTTTGCCCAAATGACTCGATTAGCGAGTTTAGCACTGTTTACAAGGCACACCGTAACGGTCCCTGGAGTTAGGGCGTTACAGAACCCATCCCAACTCAAAGTAGAAATGTCCCTGGTCTGTGATGCCACCTCCCACTAGATGTCGGCATTCTCTCTAAGCATGTAGGTGTTACAGGCCACCCTGTCATTACCTTTCACCCTCATAAAATTCAGGATAGAAATCCATTGTTCGACCTTCAGTGGATCCGGTTCTCCCTCAAAGGTTGGAGGATGCTATTTCCTAAACCGCTCATACAATGGTTCCCACCTGTTCCCAACCTCAAGTGTCTGAACAACTAGTGCCACAACAGGTGGAAACATAGGTGCAACACTCCTTGACGGAGCCTGCTATCTCAAGAGGCAGATTTTCTCTTCTTTAATTTGTAACCGGGCTTGCATATCTACAAGTATCTATTGTCAGTTCTCAGGGACTGGTGGAGGGTTCTGGCCCTGATCATCATCTCTAGCCTCAGACCCTATGTTGGCTAGTCATATAGATCGCCTTGGACACATAGCTATCCAAGTTTATTTACAATCAACGACTCGGCGGTCAGGCAATGATGACAAGTTAACATTCTTTTCATAGTACACCATTGAAACTCAACCAACAACAAACAATCAAGATGCAAACAATCATTCAAATATTCATTCACATATAGCAGCAATGCTAATAAGCACACCTCATAATAGTCACATAGCAATCAAGGCCCAGGCCCTATTAGTATCCCATGCTCCCTATTAATCATGCAGTAAAGAATTTATATTCCATTTAGAAATTTAAGCATATAATCACATATATACAATTACCGAACCCTGAGTCGAGCTTGTCTTTAGTGGAGAGTGTACATGCCCAGCCGGTCTTCATGAACCCTTAAACCTAGACGGCTCTGATACCAAGTTATAACGCCCTGGATAACCAATACCGTTACACTGTGTATTTTTAGAATAGTGCAAGACTTGCTAATCAAGTCGTTTGATCAATAATGTGTTCCTAAGCTCAACTATCAAGTTAGGGTTAAAAGATTTTGATCATAAATAGTTAATTTTCATTAAAATAGATGTTAGTATACGAGATCTCAAAAATAAGGTTTAAGAGACAATTTACAATTCTCAAAAGTTATATACAACCAGTGGCCACTCTAATGGTGAAACACAAATTTTAGGCTTTGTCCCTAGACTTTTCCTCGACCGTGGCAGACAAGCAGCTTGACAATGTATACCTCGCCCCCAGAGTTCTCCAACTCATGGATGGTCCACCTTACCCTTGCCTTTACCTGCACCACGTAGCACCCGTGAGCCAAGGCCCAACAAGAAAACCATAACAGCAAATACATAATCAGTGGTAGTATCAAATCAATCACAAGACAGTCACCCAGAAGTTCAGCAAATCATAAGCATCGAACTATTAATAGAAAACAAGTATGTTTATAAATATATCTCAACCAATATACAAATGATCAAGGTTGGCGCCCTTAGGATGAGCCCTCTATTTACTCAATTGACTCCGGCTCACTTAGGCTGAGTCCATTGTTTATTTAGTTGACCCCGGCTCATAGTGGCCGAGCCGCATCCTGTGCACAAGTCATCATCCCCAGCTCTCTTGGGTCGTTCATTTCATATTTCGCATAGCAATATCACAACTACACAACACATATATCCAGACACAGGGAATCTCAGTCCCAACATAACCACACAAGGGTACAGTTTTCTTACCTTGAATTTCGAGCGGAGGATAAAGAAAGGTCCAGGGCACGATCCTCAGTCCTGAGCCTTGGCGAAAAACCTAGTCACAATGGCCAATGGGTAATCATCAATTTCTAATCTAATAATTAAATACTTAGGAACATTATCTAGCCATTGGGACCTCGATTCCTACTAAACCGGGTAGTAGAAATTGTCCCAAGCACTTAGGTTCGAGTCCTCGAGCCTTACCAATCCTAGAAACCAACCTGAGGAAAAATCCCCTAGGTGGGCCACGACCTAGCCCTAAGGGTCGCGACGCACCCCTAAGTCAGAGACTTAACTCCCAAGCCTCTGGGGGAGGCGGATCGCGACTTGCCCCCTAAGGCCGCATCATGCCCTCGAAACAAAGAGCCCTCCCAGGCAACTGGGTATGCAGGTCGTGGTGCCCATGAGCTGGGTCGCGGCACACCCCCTCGTGCCCAAAATTTCTCAGTTTGCTCAACATCCTTCCCAGCTAAATTTCCCAAAATTCAGTCTTAGCAAACTCCCAACCCAAAACCAAGCTTAGCTGCGACTTTAGGACTTTTAATCACATATTCCAAACACAAAACCTTAACAATTATGTTGTAACCAATATCCCAATTCAGTAAAATTCATACTCTCACTAACACCGAAATTCAGAAGTTAACCAAGCACGTATAACTTTATCAAAACCCAACCAGAAACTCAGAGATGAGGAACTAGAATTCTTACCTTAGTTACAGCTTGAATTTCTCCAGCTATCCTCTGCCCTTTTTCAACTTAATTCCTCAATTTAACCCAGCCAAAATCAGCTTCAAATCCCAGCTTGTTCCCTTAGCTTTTCTTTTAAAAATTCAAAAATTCTCCTTAGACTATTTAAGAGAAGAAAACGTGAGTAGGAATTGAGAGTACTCAGGTGATTTCTGGCTAAGTATAGAATCCCATAAAGTATATCCTTTAACCCCTAAAAATATTATTTTGCCCATTAATGCTTATTGGTCCTCTAATTGTCCCTAGGGGTAAAATGGTTATTCAGCTCCCAGTTCCCGTGAATTCCTCAAGTGTTCCTAATATTAAATAATTAGCCCCGTCATGTCCAATTAACTACCACATACTTATTCATTATCTAATAACTCCCAAAATATTTCCCTAAATTCCCAAAAATACCCCTAGGCTCCCCCGAGCTGGGTATTAAACCCCAATGTAACTATTTCCCTAATTTTCTCATGAGGACCGTCTCGAACCATATGCTGCAAATATATCCACATAATAATGTGGTCTCAACCATTTATAACATATAATCACATTTATGCCCTCAATGGGCAAAAATTACAAATATGCCCTGATAAGCTATAAAGGGCCCACGTGCATATCTAATACTTGCAAACATGCATATCACATATTCATATAATCATATTAATCATGCATGCCACATATTCACGTATTTAACCATTTAAACATACATATAAACCAATTATCCCCTCCCCGTACGCTAATCAAGGCCTTAAGCCCTATTAGCAATTTTGGGTCGTTACATTTTCATTGTGGGGTTAAGTCGCCTTTGTGGATCTCTTCAAGGGATAGCCTCGTCCTCCAGATTGATTCAATGGGAGAAAATTAAATGGATAATAACTTTGATATCAGCAAGTGTCCAACCTATCGCAAATTTTTACGTTTGCAGTAACTGCAACTCTTGAGAATTTTGAAGGTTGGACGAGATGATAACCGGGAAGGTTTCACCGTCCCACAGGAAGACATATTTTAAACCCTCAGGTAGTTAGGTCAATTGAACAATTGTAACCTCTTCTACTGAAGTTTTTAGCTGTGCCCTCTCACGAGGTAGCTCTTCAAAACGAGGCTTCCAAAATTTTGTCCTTGTGTGTTGTGAGTCTTTATGATTAGAAATTTCAATAGTGGACTCAATAAGGCCAGGACTTTCATAATTAGTCAAAATGAGGAGTTCATCAAGATTATCAAAATTTCTCGCAATTGAATCTCCTCAAAAACTAGAGTGTCAATCATAAAAGTTTGGTAACACTCATCATCCTCTCGGGGTTGTTTTCCATTGTGGAATATTTATCTCCAACGTCATATTTCCAAACGATATCTTCATTAGACCATTCTGGAAATTGATTAAAGCATTTGCATTAGCAAGGAATGGTCTTCTGAGGATAATAGGAATTTTTGACTCCATGTTTACCACAGATTAGGTATCAAGAACAAGAAAGTCCACGGGGTAATATAATTTTTCAATTTGAACTAGAACATCCTCAACAATACCCTGAGGATTTTTGATGGAGCGGTCAGCAAGCTATAGCACAACTGATGATGGCTTCATTTCTCCAAGATCGAGTTGCGAGTACACAGAGTAAGGCATGAGGTTTACACTCGCGCCAAGATCAAGTAAAGCTTGGCTGACTTCATGAGTCCCAATTTTTCAAGAAATGGTGGGACAACTAGGATCTTTGTATTTCGGATGCCTTTTGTTCAATCACGGCACTCACTTGCTCAATCAAGAAAGCAGTCTTCTTAACATGATGCTTCCTTTTTGCAGTGCATAGATCCTTGATGATTTTGGCATAAGTAGGCACTTGTGTTTATGATGTGAAGCAAAGGAAGATTAATCTTCACTTGTGTCAAGTACTCAAGGATTTTAGCTCGGTTATCAGGAATTTTTCCAACAGGTTTCAAAGCCTCAGGGAATGGAACTTTTGCAGAAGCATTGGGTGGTGCACTCACAAGAATATCATTTGGAGTGCTTGAAGTAGTGGTCTTAACAAATGGATCTTCTAAAGTTTTACCACTTCTAGTTGTGATGGCATTGACCTCCTTAATGTTTTGATCGTTGGAGTTGGAGGATTTGGCCATATGTTGCCCTTGTGAATTGAATAGACGCTGAGAATGAATCTTTTCTTTTTCAGAAATAGCCAAGGATTCAGTCAGTTTTGAAAATTGACTTTTCATTTACTTGATTTCTTCCATCATTTGGAAATTTAATTTGGTTTGTTCCTCTATGAATGCATTAAGGGTATTCTCAAGAGAATTCCTTTGTGGATGAGTATTGTATTGAGGCGCAGAATACGCCTTTGGTGGTTGAACTTGATGCTCGTTTCTCCATTGGTTTCCAGACGATTGAGCTTGTTTAGAATCTCTTCAACTGAAATTTGAATGGTTTCTCCAACCAGGGTTGTACGTATGGGAGAATGGCTTGTTATACGCCTCTAAGGCATTGCATTACTCCTCATAATCCCCCCTCATTTCATTAAAAGCTAAGTAGTCCTTAGCTAAATGCTTCGTCCTTCCACAAACAAAACAAGGTTCTTGTGGTTCCGCTTGAGCAATCATGTGCGATTTTTGGCCATTTTTCGTCATCAAGACCTCAAACTACTTTTTCAAAGCTTCAAGTTGGGCCTTAACACTATCCTCTTATTGAAGTTGATTGATCTCAGATGGTTTGTGTCGGTTGGTGCTATCAGTAGTACTTGGACCAGTCCAGATGTGAGATTTTTTTGTAGTTTCTTTGAGATATTCAAGAGCATCATCTGGCTCTTTTTCGAGTAATTCACCATTGCATAGCATTTCTATAAATTTGCGTTCACGACTTGTGAGGCCTTCATAGAAGTAATTGACCAAACGCCAGTTCTCATAGCCATGGTGAGGGCACTTATTTAACAAATCTTTGAATCTTTCCCAGACTTGATAGAACGTTTCATTGTCTTTTCGGGAAAATGTAGAAATCTGTTGCTTTAGACTATTGGTCTTATGGCTACGGAAGTGTTTCAAAAAGAAAGGTTTGACCATTTCCTCCCATGTTCCAATAGACCTAGGTATCAAATAGTATAACCATCTTTTGGCTTTGTCCTTCAAGGAGAAGGGGAAGAACTTTAATCGCACTGAATCAACGTTTTCAGCTCGGTTATAGAATGTGGCTACTATATCCTCAAATTCTCTAATATGCATGTATAGACTTTCGTTTTCCATTCCATGAAATGTGGGCAAGAGTTGAATCATGCCAGGTTTAAAGTTTAATGCGAGCATATTAGGAGGGAATTTAATGCATGAAGGCGTGGAAGTGCGAGTAGGATGGAGGTATTCATTGAGAGTTGTTGGCTGGATTTCATCATCGTGAGTCATTGCGAATGAATCATTACCAACTAAGGTGTGTGGGGAAGCAGGAATAGTGGAAGGAGTTCCGGAAGGAGTAGTGGATGAATTGGAAGAAGTTTCAGTAGAAGTTTCGTGATGATTCATCCACTCTCAGGAATGAGAATTAAATTTATTTTATGTTTTATTTTGTTTTTAGTTTTTTTTGTTAAACTTGTTCCCATGTAGATTTGGAGGTTTTGGGGTGATCTCCAATGCCTTACTAGAACTCCCCGAGGCTACTGAGTAAGTATGGTGGATCACAAGTCAAACATTTTCGACCAAATAACCTTTAAGCATAGTAAAATTGCTTATTTTGACAAAACAAGCTTGGTTTTCTTATAGTGTTAAGTTCAAAAATGTAATAGTGCAAAGTTATACGCTTGAAATGCTCACAGGACGATTGAGAAGGATGCCAAGGTACCGCTTTAGAATCATACTTGTCTTAGACAAAATTCCTCGAGGTTCCCAGGTAAGTGTGGAGGGTAACGCTATCACAAGCCTTCTTAAACAACCAATCTTTCTAGACAAATAATATCATTTTTTACCGTTTGTAATACTACACAATTGTTCTCAATACTAAGCGTTTTATGATTGAAATTTTATGAACAATTTTATGTTTTTTTTTTCAAGAAAAACCTAAATTCTAAGGAAAACTAAGACAAAGAGAAAGAAAAGTCTAAACTAAGGAACCTAAAGCAACAAAATAATCACCACAAAAATAAAGTAAAAAAAGGAAGCAAACTACTTAACAATATTAATCAACGAAGATGTAAAAATAAGAAAAAGAAATGAAATTAGAATTAACATAAAGAAAATCAAATTAGATAACTAATTTTTTTTCGTTAAGTTTATATAAGTTTCTTTTTATGTATATAATTTTTTTAACCTAAAAGAAAAAGAAAAAGAATATATATACCCCTTTTTGTTATTTTTTTTACGTTTCTCTTTTTAACCGAATTTTTTTTCATATATATAACTAAACTTCTTTTCAATATTCAAATTAATTAAAAATTAGCAAATAAAAAAAATACAACACACACAAATGGAAGAACACTATGCTAACACAATATTCATACCAATAAAAATACAAATATAGTTACTAATATCTTGGTAAAAATTCCACCAAAACTATTGAAAAACTATCTCCACGACAACGACGCCAAAATTTATTTAACGCCCAAAATGTGCATCCACTAAACGGTGGTTGTAGTAAAGATCGGGCAGTCGATTCCACAAGGAGGTAACTAAGAGCAAAAATATTAGTAGAAAATAAACACAAAAGGTTAGTGAAATATAATGAAAGGGAAATGGATTTATGATTTTTTATTTGAGAATTTGATTGTATAAAACAAATAAAAATAAGATGTAATCCAAGATTAGAGAATAGAAAGGCATCAAGAGTCACACATATGCATTGCTTAGCTATTTAGATTTTTTATTCAAAAAATTTATACAAACCCCAACTATTTATTTGGAGGATTTAACATTAAAGTGCATGCATGTTTCACAAAAATATATTTGAGCAAATATATTCTTACTTTTGAAGCAATATGTTAATCTTATGAAAAATCTAACAATGACACTATACCATTAGGCCATAATGCAATAAAAGATTGAACATAAAACTAAGCATCAATGTTATTTATGCTAACTTTAAATACATAGAAAAAACATGAATACTTGTATATATAATATTAGCAGCAATAAATAAAGATGAAGAAGATGATATTACTCAAATGTATAAACTTTAAAGACACATATATTGAATAAAAAATATAAATAACATCACTCTGCATATGGGATCATCCCTAACCTTCCAAGGAAGTTTATGCCATTATGTACATCATTCTCACAAAAATTCTATAAAGAAATATACAAAGAAAAGTGTTGACGTCGTTTTTCGTCAACTTAAAATGTCGAGCAATTAAACAATAAGAACTATGGTGCAAATTACTAGTATGGTGGAACAACAATGGTTTTACGTGGTTCAGCAGTTAAATCTGCCTAGTCCACGAGTCTATTTTATTAAAACTTGGAGTTTTCTCTCTAGATAGCAAAAGATTTGTCCCCTTTTAAGTGTTCATGACCTCTCTATTTATAGAGAGTTTTTAGAGTTCATTCCCACATATTTCGGGAAGATACTCCTGCTTATTAATTGAAATAATGATATTAAATGTTGTAACTCGTATATACAAGGAAACGTCCCCTGAAGACCAGGAAAACAGATAACAAACTTGTTAATATCCCTTTAATGTTGGGACATTACAACAATAAATATCTTTAAATGTACAAAACGTGTTACATCAGATGATTCATCAAATCTCTGAGATCAGCAATCAACATCGCACCAATCAAGGTTTACAGATAGGTTATGAACTGACCGTCTTACTCCAAGACCTGTTTGGGACAGATAAACACCATCGGGGCTGTCATATTTCGAGCTTGCACTCTTTAAGCTCGGGCTACTCGCTCTGACGACACTCGATAACGGATGTATCCCGATTCTATGTTATTTCAAGCTCAGAAAGAATCCCGAGGCCACGTGTCTTCGAGGTTGCCGTCTTGCTCCAAGGTTTTGACATCTGGACCACGAACATGTGTCTTATATATCTTGAGATCACACTTGATGAGTCCAGCTTTTGAGGTCACAATCTCAGGTCTCGAAATCTGGGTGTAACATTTTGCCCCCTAAAAAGTATTAGTTCGAATCCTACGAGAAGGAAACTTTTGAACTACTTCCTTCGGGAACCGTTCCATCAACATACTTGAGTATGGACACACGTCAGCTGGGTATTGCTCACTCAAGGTACTTGAGTACCTTGGAAACCTACCCACGTCTATCCGCCTGCCATTCTTTTGGGTATTATCACGTCACGGGTTCCTAGCCATTTGATCTGATACGGAATCTGGCCAATGGCTCAGATTAATCCGACCCTTTGTATTCCCACGGGCTTATAAATAGGCCTCAAGTCGTCTTCTTCCTCTTTTATTTTCACGTTTATCAGAGAAAGAAAAGGAAAGAAAAAACCATAAACCTTCTTGCCCAAATCTTGTATGTTCTCCAAGCCGAGAAGACAAATCCACGTTGGAATTTTTGACTCTGTAAGATTGCACTTACAAACGCTTATACAATCTTCCATTTCTATGTTTCCGTCAATCACATTGTGTAAGTTTTCAGTTCACGGTTTCTTGGCATTATTTTTTCCATGTATGCTAATGCTTCTGTTGCACTGTGGGCACTAGAATTCTTTTTGGAACATATATTAGTTTAATGCACTAGGATACTTCGACTGATAGATATTAGACTCAAACATAGTTTATGTGCAAAAGGGCTCAAATATGGTTCCTTTTTGAGTTTTCAAAATTCAGAGAACATATCTTGCACACCAAGATATCGGGTATAAAATCATGGGTTTTTTTTTCTTTTAAAGAATGCATGATTCCCAAAAATATCACCTTTTTAATAATCGCCTCCTTTTTTCCCTGATATTTTGGGATTTCCCATAACATGTCCACCTTCTTTCCTTTCGATGGAATACATGCTCTGAGATTGGCCTCGCCCTTTGGATCGAGCTTGCCTTGTAGCTTCGATCATTCGAGCTTAGGTACTATTTATCTCATTATTTCGTGCTCGCTTGGCCCTCACCCTTTTGCTTTCTTGTTAGATGCCGCAGAATTCGGAAAAGTGGTGGGGGTCAAAGCTCGCGATTCCTTACTCACCAGTATCTCCGAGCCTGAAGTCTCCTTTTACTTGGAACCAGCGTTTAATTCCGGAGCACAAACTGAGGCATGAGCAAGAGGACACTCGAGAACACTTCCGACGTCAGATAGAAAAGGTCGAATAAGGGAAAAGAAAAAGACTAAGGGTCGCCCTTTATCCAGATTCGGACGTCGAGCCTAGACCGATTCCTCTCGACCCTACGCTCAAAGTAAAAATCGCCTTCAACCCGGGTGATCTTCAATTCTCGCTGATGGGGGAACCTTCTACCTCGTAACCGAGGAGAGAATTCTTTGAGGCCGAGCATTACTAGAGCTCAGTTACATCGCTAGGTCAGATAACTGATATTCTAGCCTTTCACGACATAGGACTATCGGGCTCGCTGAGGTGTCGAGCTCCGACCTCCCATGAGCAGAGTTTCCGCGCTCTGGGAGATGGAAATCCTAACAGCAAGCTGAGATACGTAGCTTAGAGCTAGTAACATATGAAGGCAGGGGCAGTATTGCCCTTGAAGTCTTTTTTCAAAGACTTCACGGACTTCGTTGGGCTGGCTCCCTTCCAGCTCAACACCAATTCTTACAGGGTCCTGTCTGCCCTGAGGTCGCTTTACCATGAGCTGAAGTGGAAAGGACCTTCGCCTGAAGAGATCTTATATCTCTTTTGCTTGAAAAGCGATCCCTCCCGAGCTCGGGGAAGAGATGGCTTCTATTATCTCTCGAGCTATCCCAAGGAGAAAAAGATGTTTGAGGATCTTCCCAACCATCCTTCTAATTTCAAGAAGGCCTTCTTCTGGACAGGTGGCCTAGCCCTATCTAGATTCTACTCATTCAGAGGGATTCGTAAGTATCTCAACTTCCCTCTTTTTTGTGCTCGAACTTTGTTTAGGCTCGTGCTTAGCTGAAATGTGTTTGATCTTCCAGCCAATTACCATTGCCCTACTCCCACCAAGGATATGAGGGAGCACAGAGAGACATTGCTCCAACTTCCCTATGGCAGAAGATCCCTCTCTTATCCCCTGCACGAAGATAAGCTCCGGGCGTGCGATCTCTTGGGGGAGGATCAGTCTACATCTGACTGGTCCAATAAGGAGTATGACCAGTGGGAGCATGTGCCTCTGCCAACCAGCAACCTTCCCCCAAGGAGAAATGAGAGGCCTCCATCTCCAACCCAACGTCACAGGAGTCCGCAATCGGGGAATGAGGCCAACGATGAGGCCTCGAGCTCGGGCTCAGATGAACAAGGTACAGTCATCCTTAGCTCGGATTTGTGGTCTCCCTCATTAGTAAAACATAAACTCGATAGATTAATATTGTGCGAGGACGATAGGAACCATTTCTATTTATGGTATTGGGTAAATGAGAGGGTACATAGGTTCGATAGCTGGCTCGGGAAATACGACACCATGTATAGCCTGAACGAGGTATGGGATGGAATAGCCATCCAATATGGGACTAACGGCTATAGGGACCTTTCGAGGTTGACATCTACCTATAGGGAAGGTACTCCCCCCGCCTCTTCTGAAGATGGGGGAATTTCGTGGTCGCCGAGCACAAGCTCGGGGGAGAGTTCCAGTTAGGTTTCTCTCCACTTGTCTTTTTATCCCTTGTATATCTGCATCATGTTAATTTATTTTGTTTTGGAATAACTCATAATGTGGTGTAAATGTGCAAGTGAGATGGAGTCCGACCTTGAAAACATTCTGGTCAGTGGCAGAGCCAAGAGGAGTAAGCGCCTGAGGGGGTCGCGAAAAACAGACTAACCTGCTAAGGTCCTTCAGAGGACTGAGAAAAGCCACCTCCCCTGGCTCCGATTGCTCAAAGCACAGCTTTGAGTCCACCTACTCAGGCCTTGCCTCGTGTTCCTCCTGCACCCCAGATCAATCCCATAGGTGGCCCACCTCCGAAGAAACCCTCATCTTTGAAGATACTGCTGCTCTCGATTTCTACTCATGTTGATGAGTATGGGATCGACAACGCAGCTGGACCCCACTGGGCTATGCTAGGCTCGAACATTCTGTCTCGGGTGGGTCAAAGTTTTGGCAGCTTCAACGCTCCTCACTGGTAGTTTCTGAACAATGCCCAGGACTGCAACACTCTTTACGAGAAGAGCATCGAACTCCATCCTACGCTAACATTTCTTCTCTCGATATTAGCTGTATTTACACTTGGTCCATATGCTAATTTGATTTCTTTGTATACCAGACTCTTGCTGTCTCTGCTCAGCTTAATTATAAGTTGAACATCGAGGTCCATTTGAGCATGTCTTTTGCTCAGGAGACAAAGGATCTTCATCTCAAACTGAGTGATGAGCTCAAGGAAACAAAAGCAAAGGTGGAGGCAGGAGCTGAGGAGATGAGGAGCTAAAGGCCAAGACATCCGAGCTTGAAAAGCTGAATGCTCAGCTCGCGGAGCTTGAGAAGGAGAATGCTCGAGTCAGGGAGATCAATGCAAAGCTTGTAGAAGAGAATTATGTCACTTTCGAGATCATGGAGGGTGAAAAGGCTCGCCTTCTTGAAGAGTTTAAGGAGAAGAAGGACCGGGCAGTCGACATGGCCACGTACAAAATCTGGGCCAACAATGTCGACCTCGACACCAGCTTCTTAGGCCCTCTTGAAGCAAAGTTCGTGGCTAAATGGCAAGCTCGGCTTAATGAGGAGGAGACTGCTCGGGATGAGGCAGAGGGAGCCTGGGGTGATGCCGATGCTGAGAAGGCCAAGGGGACTGCTCCTTCTTCTTAAATCTTGCCTCGGGGCTGCGTCCCTCTGAATTTCTTTCAACAATTTTTTATGATTGATTTTTGTTTCTTATGCCCCCGAGGCCAAGACAATTTTACAGCTTGTGAAAGAGCTGCCTTTTGAGATATCATTTTTTTTACTTTATTTTAATACATTTGCTTTACATTTCTTGGGTTGAAATATTTTGCGCATTTTATATTAAAGTGTCATATATGCCTGTTTATTCATATAAACATAGTTTGGATTTAAGCTCGAGGTTCAATGCATTCATGCATAGTTTGCTCGAAATATCCGTTTCCGATCTTGTTATTTTATCAAGGTCAGCGATTACTTTTACCATGCACCCGAAAGTACTTTATATGGTGTGTAATGCAAATGGTTTAGTTATATCTTAATTTTTTAGTTACTTTTTCTCGTCCTCGGGTAGCTCCCTGAGGTTATGAGATCGAAACTATCATTTTGCAAGATACTCCAGCCTTGATCTCGACTTAATGCGAAGTGGGTTTATGCTCCAACTTACCGTCGATTAGTTTTAGCTGGTTTGTTCGAAACCTATTAAGGTCATGCTTGGTTTGTAATTCGTACACTTATATTATTCATCTGGTTTTCATATTTGGTTATATCCAAACATTTTTAACTTTTGATAATTTGGTTACGTCCAAATACTTGTATGTTTTTGATAGTTTGGTTATATCCAAACTATCTTAGCTCGCGCATTTGGTTATATCCAAACACTTGTATATTTTTTATAGTTTGGTTATATCCAAACTATCTTAGCTTGCACATTTGGTTATATCCAAACACTTGTATATTTTTGATAGTTTGGTTATATCCAAACTATCTTAGCTCGCGCATCTAGTTATATCCAAACACTTGTATATTTTTCATATATGCTATTTTGTTTTTTCAAGCCGATGGTATATGTACCACTAATGCCCCCTTAATATCCTATGATTGTGATCATAGGTTATTCAATAAGAGAGATTGCAAAAAATAGAGCATATTAAAACAAAATCAAACTTTATTCGAATAATCCAAAAATAGAAAAATAGTACAGACAAACAAGCATGGTTATAGGCGACATCCTTCCTATACTATTGATAGTAAGGTCATAGGTGTTCGCCATTCCATGCTCGTGGGACCAAACTTCCATTCAATCTTGCCAACTTATATACGCCGGGTCAGATGACTGATTCTATCTGATACGGTCCTTCCCAATTTGGCCCGAGTACACCAGCTGCGGGATCCCGTGTTGCCAAGAATACATGCCTCAGCACCAAATCTCCTATGCTGAATTTTCTATTTTGAACTCTTTTGTTGAAGTACCGGGTAGCTCGCTGTTGGTATGCAACATTTTTTAATTGAGCTTCGTTCCTTCTTTCTTCGAGCTGAGAGTGGTTCGAGGTTTGGTCATAAGTGAGGGTTCGAATTGTGGGAATTTCGACCTCGATTGGCAGCATAGCCTCGCAACCATACGCCAGAGAAAATGGGGTATGTCATGTTGATGTACGGGTCGTGGTTCTATATGCCCATAGAACTTGGGGCAATTCTTCGAGCCATCTTCCTTTAGCTTCTTCCAACTTTTTCTTTAGCGAACTCTTAGGGTCTTATTTACAGCTTCGACCTGGCCATTCGCCTGGGGATGGGCCACCGATGAAAAGCTCTTTATTATCCCATTTTTTTCACAAAAGTTGGTAAATAGATCGCTGTTGAATTGAGTACCGTTATCAGACACAATCTTCCTTGGCATCCCATATTGACATATGATGTTTTTCACTACGAAGTCAAGGACTTTCTTCGAGGTTATTGTTCCCAAAGGTTCGGCTTCAGTCCACTTCGTGAAGTAATCTACGGCGACTACTGCATATTTTACTCCGCCCTTGCCAGTCGGCAGTGAGCCTATGAGGTCGATTCCCTAGACCGCAACCGCAAATGGCCATGGGGAGGTCATCATAGTTAGCTCGAAGGGTGGAGCTCAAGGAATTGTGGCGAACCGTTGGAACTTATCACACCTCTTGACATAGTCGAACGAATCTGTTTTGATGGTAGGCTAGAAGTACCCTTGTCGTATGATCTTCTTGGATAGGCTATGCCCCCCAGTATGGTCTCCACAGAACCCTTCCTGAATTTCCTCTAAGATTTTCTTAGCTTCATCGGAGTAGCGGCATGGAATATCCTCTTCTATACAGCTTTCCATCAATAATGGTATACCTTGGGATCTGATACATTAGTTTTCGGGCCTTGGTCTGTTCTTCTAGGAGAATGCCGGTCTCAAGGTATTCAACTATCGGAGTCATCCAGGTTGGCTCGGAGTTGATCATGCAAACATCCTCCTGCTCAAGATCGTGAATGATGGGTGTCGCGAGATGTTCGATTGGCACGACATTCATCTCGCCAGTCTCAGTGGAGGTCGCAAGCCTGGGTAAGGCGTCCGCATTCGAGTTTTGCTCTCGGGGGACCTATTCTATCACATAGAACTCGAAATGCCCCAATGCTAATTTTGCCTTTCTAAATATGCTGCCATTCTCGTACCACGAGCCTGGTATTCTCCTAAAATTTGATTAACCACCAATTGGGAGTCACTGTAGCAATGTATCTCTTTGGCTTTGAGTTCCTTGGCTATACGGAGTCCTGCCAGTAAATCCTCATATTCGGCTTCATTATTCAACGCATCGAAGTCAAATCTCAAGGCATAATGAAATCGGCTTCCTGCTGGGGTGATCAAAATTACTCCTAGCTCCCAATCCATTTTCATTAGAAGACCCGTCAACATAAAGTTTCCACAACTCGCGGGCCAGGGTTATAACTTTGTCGTGACCACGCCAGTGCACTCTACTATGAAGTCTACCAAGGCCTGTCCTCTTATGGTCATCCTTGGATGATAAGTGATCTTGAATTGTCTGAGTTCAATGACCCATTTGAGCAGTTGACCTGAGGCTTCTGGCTTGGACAGAACTTGTCTTAGTGGTTGATCGGTAAGTACATGGATGGGGTGCGCTTGAAAATAAGGTCAAAGCTTTCAAGATGAGTGAATTAGGCTGAGAGCTAACTTCTCCATTAAGGGATATCTCGATTCTGCCCCCAGCAACCTTTTACTGACATAATATACGGGTCTTTGCACCTTTTCTTCTTCCCGCACGAGTACCGCGCTTATGGAGTGCTCGGTCATAGCAAGGTACAGGTACAGGACTTCTCCCGTAATGGGTTTTGACAATATGGGGGGGTTCTGCGAAGTGTTTCTTGAGCTCTTGAAAATCCAACTCACATTCCTCCATCCATTCGAATTTCTTGCCTCCCCTCAAAAGGTTAAAAAATGGAAGACAATGGTCCGTAGATTTTGAGATAAACCTACTTAGCGCCGCCATCCTGCCAGTAAAACTTTGGACATCCTTATGCTTCTGAGGTGAAGGCATATCAATCAGAGCCTGGATTTTATCTGGATTAGCTTCTATTCCCCGAGCATTTACAATGAATCCCAGGAATTTTCCTGAAGATACTCCGAAAGAGCACTTCTGAGGGTTGAGTTTCATGTTATATCTTTGTAACACGGCGAAGCATTGTTCGAGGTCATCCACATGGTTATTGTTAAGTTGAGATTTAACTAACATATCGTCAACATAAACTTCCATGTTATTACCTATTTGTTCGGAGAACATCATGCTCACGAGTCGCTGGTAAGTGGCTCCAGCATTTTTGAGCCCGAATGGCATGACGTTATAACAATAAAGCCCTCTGTCTGTTATGAAACTCGTATGCTCTTGGTCAGGGGCATGCATGGAAATCTAGTTATATCCAAAATAGGCATCCACGAATGACATGAGTCCATGCCCTGCTGTGGCATCCACGAGCTGGTCGATCCGAGGTAAAGGGAAGCAATCCTTAGGACAAGCCTTGTTGAGGTCCGAGTAGTCAATACATGTCCGCCATGCCCCTTTGGGCTTCGGGACTAGTTCTGGGTTGGCTACCCAATCAGGGTAAAAAGCATCCCTGATGAATCAGTTTTCCTTTAATCTGTCGACTTCCACTTTAAGGGCCTTCTTCCTATCGTCATCCAGTAGTCTTCGCTTTTGCTGCTTCGGCGAGAAGCTTTTGTTGATGTTCAACGCATGACTCGCCACATTTGGACTTATCCCAACATGTCTGAATGTGACCATGTGAAGACATCCTGGTTCTTCAAAAAACAAATTAATTGCTATTTGGTTTCTTCGGGGAGGTTTTGTTACATTATTTTATAATATAATGTAAAATTATATTATATTATATTATAAAATAATGCTTTAGATTAAATAAATGTGACAAAGTGTGTCACATATTGTAACATATAATAGAGAGTTACAATATTTAGATATATGAGATATATCCAAATAATGTAACATTTTTGGTGTTACAAATTTGTAACTTCCAAATATTACCCTTTATTGTGTAAAATTGTTGTTACACAATATTGAGATGAATTTCATAAAACCATATGTGATATGGCTGTTAGAGATATGATTTTAACCCCAATAATGTGTTTTGGGAGTTACAAAATCATTTGGGAGGGTTTGGAACCATTTGGGAAAACAGCACAATTTTTTGTGCTGAAATTAGTCAGTGGCTGCAGCCACCAACATTCAATGGCCGCGGTCTGTGGGACAGAGACCAGCGGCCGCAGCCACCATTATCTCTGGCCGCGGCCACAGGCCAAAAAACTGACCAATTTTTCAGTTTTTTCAATGTTTGTTGAACGGCTCAAAAAATCCAAATAACTCCTAAATCTCTTTTTTAATTCCATATTAATCCAATTAAACATTGGTAACAGCCATGGGGTTTGGTGGAATTTGAAATTCAAAGGGTGTCTCTAAACTCTATAAATAGGAGCCTATAGCTCACTTGTAAGACACAATTTTTCTATCCACTAGAGCACTTGGCTAGAAACACCTCGAGGCTTGATAATTCCAGAAAGCTTTTCCAATATCTAAGAGAGATCCCTTAGTGCTTGAGTTAGGGGGAAATAAGCTTTTGGACAAAGGTTTTAAACCTTGTTCAAGTTGGTGATCCCCAATCCTCTTCACTTAGGTTGTGTAAGTGAGAGTTTGATTGTGTTTCTGTTCTTCTTTTTATTCTATTGCTTTTCTTCTTATTCTCTTGTTCTATTTACTTGTATATTTTTTTTAAGAGTTGTAATCTTTTCATTCGGTCTAAACACTTTATTTTACTTGTAATCTTTTGCTTAGAGTTGTATTCTCACTATTCTCTTCTTCATCATCATCTTCTTCCTTTCTTTAGTTTATTTGTATTTTCAGTTATAGAGTTGTGACCTTATTTAATCAATCTATATTTACTTGTAATATTATTGCATAGAGTTGTAATATTATAATCATTTCCATTGAGGCAAAACAATATTTTCCTAACATTCAAAAGCTTATCCCTTTTTTGTTTCAATGGAAGGGGAGACAATGAAGATCATGAACCAAGACCTAGTGAGATTGGATAGGTTTTATGGATCCAATTTTACTAGGTGGCAAGACAAGGTGAGGTTTCTTTTAACCACTCTCAAAATTGCCTACATCCTTGAGTCTTCCTTGACTCCTCTAGCTGAGCCATTCAACAAAGACACTCCCGAGGAGGTGGAGAAGAGAAGGAAGAGGGAGGAGGACAACCTTCTTTGCAGGGGTCATATCCTCAAGGCCTTATCCGATAGGCTCTATGACCTCTACACCGAGACCAAATCGGCCAAGGAGATTTGGGATGCACTTGAGAAAAAGTTCAAGGCGGAAGAGGAAGGTACCAAAAAGTTTTTGATATCTCAATTCTTGATTTCAAATTTTTTGGTGATAAACCTATTCTTCCTCAAATACATGAATTGCAAATTATTGTTAATAAATTGAAAGTGTTAAAGATAGAGCTTCCCGAGGCCTTTCAAGTTGGTGCTATTGTGGCTAAATTACCACCAACTTGGAAAAGCTATAGGAAAAGAATCCTTCATAAAAATGAGGATTATTCTTTGGAGGAAATCAAAAACATATTCGAATCGAAGAGGAATTGATATGTAGAGATAAACTTGTGGAGGGGTCTAATGGAGAGACTTCCAAAGCAAATGCGGTGTCACAACCAAAACATCCCAAAAACAAAGGGAAAAAGGGTAATGAGAAACCTTTGGGTCCAAAAACCAACCCAAACAAGTTTAAGGGCGAGAAATGTCCTTGCTTCGTGTGTGGGAAAAAGGGTCACTATGCTAGAGAGTGTAGACATAGAAAAGACCAACAAGGACCTAAGGTGAACGCAACTCAAGAGGAAAACATAGTTGCTACCCTTAGTGAGGTGAATGCGGTCCAAGGCAAGGTGAAAGGGTGGTGGTATGATACATGTGCCACCGTCCATGTCACCTATGACAAATCATTGTTTAAGACATTTGAAGAGTCAAAGGGCAACCATGAGATACAAATGGGCAATGGTACTATTGATGTCTACTTCACCTCCGGCAAGAAAGTCACATTAGTGAATGTACTTTATGTTCCCGAAATGAGTAGAAACTTGGTAAGTGATGATTTGCTTGGCAAGCCCGGCATTAAAGCCATTTTTGATTCCGGTAAACTTATACTTACCAAATCAAATGTATTTTTGGGAAAGGGGTACTCTTGTGAGCGTATGGTTAAGTTGTGCACCAATGATGTAACTTTCAATGTTATCAATAAAAATGCTAATTCTGCCTATATTGTTGAGTATGATTCATTATTTTTGTGGCATCTTAGACTATCGCATATAGGTTTTTCTACCATGAAAAGAGTAGTAAAATGTGGTATGATTGCATGCAATATTAAAACTATGGTAAATGTGAAACATGTGTTAAGGCTAAAATGATTAAGAAACCATTTCCTAGTGTAGAAAGATCATCTAATTTACTAGATTTAATCCATACTGATCTTTGTGAATTAAATGGTGTTTTAACTAGAGGTGGTAAAAGGTATTTTCTTACTTTTATAGATGATTTTAGTAGATATACCTATGTGTTTCTTTTAAAGCATAAAGATGAGACTTTTGATGCTTTTAAATTGTATAAATAAGAAGTTGAAAATCAACTAAATAAAAAGATTAAGGTGCTAAGAAGTGATAGAGGAGGAGAGTACTTCTCTAATGAATTCAATACATTTAGTGAAGAAAATTGTATAATTCATGAGTGCACTGCACCTTATACACCACAACACAATGGCGTTGCTGAAAGGAAAAATAGGACTTATCTAGAGATGATAAATTCTATGTTGTTGTTTTCTATGTTGAACTTCAACTTATGGGGTGAAGCGCTTTTAACCACTTGTCACATTCTTAATCGAATACAGATGAAGAAAAATGAGATATCTCCATATGAGTTATGGAAAAGAAGAAAACCCAACATAGGGTAATTCAATGTGTGGGGGTGTCTTGCATATTGCAAGAAAACCGAACCTAATAGAACAAAGTTAGGTTCAAGAACCATAAAGTGTGCTTTTGTTGGTTATGCCAACAATAGTAAAGCTTATAGGCTATTAGACTTAGAGTCTAATATTGTGATTGAATCTAGAGAAGTTGAATTCTTTGAGAACATGATATGTGACAACAATTCTCAAGCTTCAACATCTCTAAAGGAGTATATGTTATATGAGAACAATTCTCAAGCTTCTACATCCAAAGTTGATTCTCATGAGGAGAATTCTCAAAAGGATGCAAAGCAACCCTTTGAACCTAGAAGAAGTCAAAGGCTTAAAAATCATAAAAGTCTAGTAGTGGATGAGATAGATTCTCAACGAATTTCATTCTACATGGTAGAAGGAAATAGAGAGGAAGTCATTAGGAAAATACCTATTGTACTTCTCGTTGAGGATGATCCTAAGACTTATAGAGAAGCTATGCAATCGAGAGATAGTGCATTTTGGAAAGAAGCCATCAATGATGAGATGGATTCCATTCTTTCCAATAACACTTGGGAATTGGTAGACCTCCCACCGGGGTCTAAGCCAATTGGGTGTAAGTGGGTATTTAGGAGAAAATACCACACTGACGGCACTATCCAAACCTTTAAAGCTAGATTAGTAGCTAAAGGGTTTAGGAAAAAAGAGGGTATCAATTATTTCGATACCTATGCACTTGCTGCAAGAGCAACTTCTATAAGAATTTTGTTGGCTTTAGCTTTGTACGCCCTGGTTTTCCCACGGGCTGTTTAGCTGGACGAGCCTCGGACTAATCAGGTTTAGTCCGAGGCTCCCGCAGGCCGGAGGTTCTATTTTCAGGACAGACCCTTGTCAGCTCGAGGGGTTCCTGTTTCCAGCTCGCATTTGTTGCCCAGGAGCTGAGAGTAACATCCGAAGGCCACGGACGGGAGCATCTCGGGTTACGAACTGCTCAGGTCACGAGCTTCTCAGGAAGCTCCGACCCTATGGGAAGTCAACACGCAAGATAAACGTGCATATTCCTGCCGTCACGTGCCCGATATCCCCCTGACTTCTCGGATACGCAGCAGGAACGTGCTTATTCAGACACCCACGGACGGTTTGGGCCATGCGGCCCATTATCTCCTTCCATGCTGATTAGACCACACTTGTGTGTCAGGTTTAGGAATTAATCATGAATGTCACAGATTTGATATGACAAATGGTAAGGTCACGGGATGACCTCCCTACCAACTTCCAGGTGCCTTCTCCTATAAATAGGGAGACCTTGGGAGTTGATAGGGGTTGGGAAAAATAGTCTTTGAAGAACTATATACTTTGTAAACCAAATACCCAGAGAAGATCAATAATATTGACTAGTGGAGTACAGGGATTTTAACCTTCGAACCACTTAAAAACGTGTCTTGAGTCACCTAGTTCTTTCCACAAAGATTTCATATCTGTGACGGTTCTACTTTTAGTACTAATCTCTTTCTCTTCTTCTCTTAATTATCTGTTGCCGAAGAACCGCGTCAACAGTTTGGTGCTTTCATTGAGAGCAAGTTCGATTAGTACTACCACAAACATCCAACTATGGTGACCACTCGATCCAGGCATGGTAACGAGACAGAGCAGCATGATGGGCAGGAGGCCCACCAGGTTGCCCTCCCTGATGAGCAAGATCCTGAAGTCCAGCAGAGACCAGGGAAGCAGCCGGCGGGCCAAGACAACACTGGTAGTTCAGCGCCCCGGCCGCCTAATCCGAATCCATGTTATTACACTGCGGTGGAGATGGAGAATGCTCAGCTGAGGAGCCAGTTAGCAGCAGCTGGTCAGCAAATCCAGGATATTCTGAGCTGACTACCCCCTCTCACAACCAACGGTAACGTTGGAGAGAGGCAAGGCGAGGCTCCTAACTCTCGCCGGAGTAATCGGTCCAGGCATAGCCGTTCGGGTAGACTTCCTGCAGCCAACTCCACCTCTTCATCACACCATCAGGAGGCAAACCTCAGGAAAATGCCTCGGACCGGACAGCAGCAGTACAGCCGTTCGGTTAGGACGTCAACCCCTAGTTCTCAGCCTTCCTCGAGGACGCCCAGAAGAGATCGAGGAAATTCCCAGAGAAGGGCCGAGGAGAGCCAGAGACGTCAGCCCGTCCCCGAAGGACATCCAGCTCCTCGTCCAGCTCGCCCAGCGCGGGACCAGCAAGCTGGCAGGGCCGAAAGGCCCCCACCAAATTTAGTCCGTCCGGATGGCACTAGGATCGCCTCTCCGGTCAGGCATCCTCCTTCTCCCATCAGATATCCATCTCCTCAGCCCGTCCGAGATATCCCGACCTACGGGAATAGCAGGAGGGGCCCGCCGTTAGCTCGACCCTCCTGGCGCAGCAGGGTGCAGGAGGAAGGATCAGGTCATGGCCGCCAAAGACGCACCCCGAGTCTGTCCAGCAGGAGTCACTGGACCGGTAGTGGACGGAGTGATCTCTCGGGAGGAGACCTGCGCCAGCGACTAAGTTCGGCACAAAGTCACCATACTACACAGGGAGGCGACCTTCGAGATCGCCTCAATTCTCACAGAGAGGATCGAGTTGGGGATGGTAGCCAGGGCCGTTCAGTGGGGGTCTGATCCGAAGTACGTAACGGTGGAAATGTCCCAAATGACCTATCTCAAGATAGGAGGGGCAACAACCCCCCTAATATGTACAACGGGTCCGGAGCTGTTGAACAGCCCCGGAATAACCCAGGATCTCAGGAAAAAACCCTAGAGCGCCTAACTCAGATGGAGGAGCTGATGAAGAAGCTCCTATCGGAAAAAGAAAAAGACGAATATGATTCAGGGGATGAGATGGAACTCTTCACCCCCAATATAGCAGCGACGGCATACCCTTCTGGCTTTCGTATGCCCCACTTGTCGAAGTTCAACGGGGATGGAGACCCGTCTGACCACTTAGGGATGTTCAACACCCTAATGATGGCCCATAACATCGGACCGGAGCTTCGTTGCTTGATCTTTCCTTCCACCCTAACTGGACCTGCCAGGCAGTGGTTCAAGCAGAGTAAAAGGCAGTTAATCAGCTCCTGGAAGACCTTTTTGGCTGACTTCAAGAGGGCATTCCGCGCCTCTCAGGCCGCCCGAGTCCAGGCCAACTCCCTAGCTAACGTGAGACAGCAACCTGGTGAGACGCTGAAAGCCTACTTGAGCAGATTTGCAAATGTCGCTGCTCGAGCCAGAGACGCTGACGATAGCTCCAAACTCATGGCCATGAGGACCGGGATCCTAGTCGGCGGAGACCTGTGGAAGGATATTCAAAGGAGGGGGGTCAGTTCGGTTAGTGAATTCCTTAACAGAGCCCAAGAGTGGATAAACTTGGAAGAAGCTGAAGCTTCAGCCGCAGGGACCAGCCAGGTCCCCGAGAAGCCCGCTGGGACGGGAACAGAGATCGTAGTGGCGATTCCCGACGTTGCGCAGAATAACCAGCCCGGTGGTGGCAAAAGAAAAGGAAATGGTGAAAACAGCCAGCACGGTCAAAAGAAGAATAAGTCTGTGGATAAATTCAAGCCCGTGTTCACAACATATACCGAGCTCACCCAAACCAGGGAAAATATTTTCCTGGCCAACGCTACTCGAGTCCCCTGGAAGAGGCCGGAGCCATTGAAACACCCTAAGGGAAAGAGATACGCTTCCAAATTCTGCTGTTTTCATAACGACGTCGGGCACAATACCGACGACTGCAAGCACCTAAAAGATGAAATCGAGACTCTCATCCGAGCAGGTCCATTGGCGCAATACTCGCGGAACAGGGTCCCGACAAGTCGACCCGCTCCGGAGGTCCCAGCCAGTCAGCCCGGACCTCGGGTAGATCAGGACGTCCTTCCCCCCGTGGTCGAGGGAGAGATATTCACCAACTCTGGAGGACCGCACATGGCCGGCACGAGTAGGGGTGCCCAGAAGAGGTATGTGAATGAATTAAAGGCCCACAACGGAGCGGAGTTCGTCCCGGAACAGCGTCAATCAAAACAGCAACGACTAGAGAAACAACCGATAACTTTCACGGAGGAAGACGCAGGCCATGCCGAATTCCCTCATAACGATCCCTTGGTCGTAACAGTCCAGCTCGCCAACCGGAAAGTAAGGAGAGTATTGGTGGACAACGGGAGCTCGGTGAACCTCCTGTTCCGATCCACCTTAGAAAAAATGGGTCTGACTGTTGCCGAGCTTAAGGCAACCTCGATGATGCTGTATGGTTTTTCAGGAGAAGGATCAGCAGCGATAGGGACAATCGAGCTGGTGATCACCCTAGGAGAGGAGTCCCAGACAGTGTCCAAACTACTCGAATCCGTGGTCATTGACTGCTCCGCTGCCTACAATGCCATTTTGGGCCGACCTACACTCATAGCCTTCAAGGCTATCACTTCCATCCGGCACCTCGCCATGAAGTTCCCCACTTCAACAGGGGTCTGTACTATCAAGGGCGATCAGCTCGCTGCCAGGGAATGCTACAGCATCTCCATGAAGGGAAAATCTAAACCCGGGCAGATGACGATGGCCATTCAGGACGAAGGGGAATCTCAGGGACCCAAGGCGGCTCCCGAGATTGAAAAACCTCAGATTCCCGAAGGCGAAAAGCTCGCCCTAAGCGAGGACATTGACCCCCGAGTAGGCGAGGATAGGTCCGAGCTACAAGCTATTGAGGAGCTCGAGGAGGTGAGCATCGATAAACAAAACCCGTCACGGACGGTTAAGCTCGGAAAGAACCTCTGCGATATAAGAAAGGCAGAGCTGACTACGTTTCTGCAAAAGAACCTAGACGTATTCGCATGGTCGCATGAGGACATGATAGGAATCAGCCCGAGCATCATCATGCACACGCTCCACCTAGATAAAAGCGTCCCAGCCAAGTCTCAAAAACAGAGGCGTCTGGGAACAACCCGAGCTGAAGCCCTCGAAGAAGAGGTGGCCCGACTCAAAAAGTGTGGTTTTATTCGTGAAGCCAAATTTCCAATTTGGGTCGCCAATCCCGTGCTAGTTCCAAAGCCCAACGGGAAGTGGCGGACCTGTATTGACTTCTCCGACCTGAATAAAGCCTGCCCTAAGGATTGCTTTCCATTGCCGAGGATCGATCAATTGGTGGATGCCACGGCAGGGCACGAGCTCATGTCCTTCATGGACGTGTACTCGGGCTACAATCAGATCGCGATGAATCCAGCAGACCAGGAACATACCAGCTTCATGACCCCGACTAATGTCTATTGCTATAAGGTCATGCCGTTCGGTCTGAAGAATGCCGGAGCTACCTACCAAAGGCTAGTAAACAGAATGTTCGCGGACCAAATTGGGAAAAGCATGGAAGTGTACGTCGATGATATGCTCGTCAAGTCAAAGACTGCCAGCAACCACGTCGCCGACCTAGAAGAATGATTTGACATACTGCGAGAATATGGCATGAGGCTCAATCCTCAGAAGTGCACTTTCGGTGTCGCATCGGGGAAATTCTTGGGTTTCATAGTCAATACCCGAGGAATCGAGGCAAACCCCGACAAGATCAGGTCACTGCTCGAGCTTCCTTCCCCCAGGTCGCGGAAAGATGTCCAAGGCCTCACAGGAAGGGTGGCAGCACTGAACCGGTTCATTTCCAAATCAACCGATAAGTGTTTGCCCTTTTACAACCTGCTCCGGGGAAATAAGAAGTTCGAATGGACAGTAGAGTGCGAAAGCGCATTCCTCGATCTGAAGGCGCATCTGGCTGAACCGCCTGTGCTATCAAAGCCCAAGGTAGGAGAACCTCTTTTCCTCTACATGGCCGTCACTGAGGACGCAGCTAGTGCCGTTCTTGTGCGAGAAGAGGACCAGGCTCAGAAACCGGTATATTACATCAGCAAGAGACTCCTCGGAGCTGAATCAAGGTACCCAATGATGGAAAAACTGGCGTTCTGCCTAATCACGGCCTCGCGAAAACTCAGGCCGTACTTCCAGTCCCACTCTGTACACGTCATGACCGATTAGCCTTTAAGGCAGGTTTTGCAAAAGCCTGAAGCATCGGGACGCTTGCTAAAGTGGGCGGTCAAACTCAGTCAGTTCGAGATTTTCTATACTCCCCGAACAACCATAAAAAGTTAGGCCTTGGCCGACTTCGTGGCTGAATACGCAGGATTCCAGGAGATTCCATCAGAAGACTCACCTCAGGTCGCCCCCTCACGCTCATCGTGGAAGATCTTCGTTGATGGCTCATCTAACGAGAACGGCTCCGGGGCCGGAATCATTCTGATATCCCCAAAGGGGCATAGATTCCACTCGGCGCTAAGGTTCGGGTTCAAGGCGTCTAACAACGAGGCAGAGTACGAGGCCTTGTTGGCTGGACTTAGGATAGCTAGTGAGCTAAAGACGAGCTCTGTCCAATGCTTCAGCGATTCCCAGCTCGTGGTGAATCAGGTTCTAGGCGAATATCAGGCGCGAGGACCCAAGATGGCCGCCTATTTGGCAAAGGTAAATTCCGAGCTATCTGCGTTTGGGCGAGGGTCAATCGAACAGATACCTCGGGAGCAGAATGCCAACGCAGATGCTCTCGCCAAGCTCGCCACCTCGGGAGAGACAGAAACCCTGGGGTTGGTGCCAGTTGAGTTCTTGGAGAAACCTAGCATAGACGGGGATCGGGCAGAAATTGAAATGATTGACATCAGGCCGACCTGGATGACTCCCATTCTTGAGTATCTCATCGAGGGCAAGTTACCCGAAGGGCGCAACGACGCACGGCGAGTCCTTTATCAAGCTCCGAGATACACACTAGTCAAAGGGGTGCTGTACCGACGTGGGTATTCCCTACCTCTCCTCCGATGCGTTCTTCCAAGTGAAGCGAAGGCCATCCTGCAAGAAGTTCATGAAGGATTCTGCGGAGACCACACTGGGGGGCAAAGCCTGGCCTTGAAGGTTCTCCGGCAAGGTTATTACTGGCTGACTCTGTCCAAAGTCTCGATCTCATATGTAAAAAGGTGCGACAAGTGTCAGCGATTCGTTGCAGTTGCCCGAGCTCCTCCGATCGAGCTAAAAATGATTTCGTCTCCCTGGCCATTTGTTGTTTGGGGGATAGATCTGGTAGGCGCCCTGCCTACCGGAAAGGCCGGGGTCCGTTACGCCGTAGTAGCCATTGACTACTTCACCAAGTGGGCCGAAGCAGAGCCGTTGGCGACCATAACATCGAAAAAGGTGCTAGACTTCGTGGTTAAAAGCATCATATGTCGATTTGGCCTACCTAAAAAGATCGTCTCCGACAATGGCACTCAATTTGACAGCGATTTGTTCACCGAATTTTGCGAAAGGCACGGGATTGTGAAAAGCTTCTCGACCGTGGCCTATCCCCAGGCGAACGGCCAGGTCGAGGCTGTCAATAAAACTCTGAAGGCGAGTCTCAAGAAGAGGCTAGATGAGGCAAAGGGGTTCTGGCCAGAACAGCTCCCCCAAGTCCTGTGGGCATATAGGACCTCACATCGGACTCCCACGGGTCACACTCCTTTCTCCCTAACCTTTGAGAGTGAAGCAGTCCTCCCCGTGGAAGTTAAAGTTATATCACATAGGGTCCAGCACTACGACCAAGGCAGGAACCACGAGCTCCTATGCCATTCCCTAGACTTAGTGGATGAAAGGCGAGAAGATTCACAACTCCAGCTCGCCCATTATCAACAGAAGATCATTCGTTACTTCAACACTAAGGTCAAAAGACGTGCCTTTAGCGTCGATGATTTGATCCTAAGGAAAATTTTCCTGGCCGGGAAAGATCCCAAAGATGGGGTTTTGGGACCAAACTGGGAAGGACCATACCAGGTCATCGAAGTCATCAAAGAGGGAACTTATAAGTTAGCTCGGCTTGGTGGAGGGGCGGTCCCGCGGACATGGAATGCCATCCACCTAAAGAAATACTATCAATGAGCCACTTGTAAGGCCTAGGAGGTCCCTTTCCATGTATAAATAAAAATCAAATGTTTCTCTTTATTTGCAAGTGTGATTTTAAAGTAACCACGAAAGACCCTTTCCCAGTTACTTGGGGGGCATATGGTACCTGGATATAACCAGGTCTCCTTAACGACTTAGGTGTTAATTTTTATCCATGGATAAGAGTTATCACAAACTAAGCCTTATCCTGGTTTTAACCGGGTCATAAAACTTGGAAGTCAACTAAAATTTATTGACCGCGATTCTTCGTTAAAGAGCCCGGGATATGGATAAAAGTTGACGCGAACTAAGTTTTCAAAATAAGTTCCTGGTTTTAACCGGGTCATAAAACTTAGAAGTTAAACTAAAATTTATTGACTGCGGTTCTTCGTTAAAGAGCCCGGGATATGGATAAAAGTTGACGCGAACTAAGTTTTCAAAATAAGTTCCTGGTCTTAACCGGGTCATAAAACTTAGAAGTTAAACTAAAATTTATTGACCGCGGTTCTTCGTTAAAGAGCCCGGGATATGGATAAAAGTTGACGCGAACTAAGTTTTCAAAATAAGTTCCTGGTTTTAACCGGGTCATAAAACTTAGAAGTTAACTAAAATTTATTGACCGCGGTTCTTCTTTAAAGAGCCCGGGATATGGATAAAAGTTGACGCAAACTAAGTTTTCAAAATAAGTTCCTGGTCTTAACCAGGTCATAAAACTTGGAAGTCAACTAAAATTTATTGACCGCGGTTCTTTTTTAAAGAGCCCGGGATATGGATAAAAGTTGACGCAAACTAAGTTTTCAAAATAAGTTCCTGGTCTTAACCAGGTCATAAAACTTGGAAGTCAACTAAAATTTATTGACTGCGGTTCTTCGTTAAAGAGCCCGGGATATGGATAAAAGTTGACGCGAACTAAGTTTTCAAAATAAGTTCCTGGTCTTAACCAGGTCATGAAACTTGGAAGTTAACTAAAATTTATAGATCGTGGCTCTTCTTTAAAAGCCCAGGATATAAATAACGGTTAACCCGAACTAAGTTCATAAAAACAAAGGGATGAATTGTAGCCAAATGCATAAAAATATATATGTTAAAGTTGCTAAGCAAATTGTCTCAAGGAGGAAGCACCTCATGAAAAATTACAACGGAAAGTAAGATAGTTCAAAATACTTAAAAGAGAAGTATCCTAAGCCCCATCAGAAGCCTCTCCAGTCTCCGAGGGAGGTACCTCTTTATTTAGGCGGGCTTGGAGCTTCGGTAGCAAGAATGCCCAGAGGTCCGGCAGCATGAAAGAAAAGTCCGCATCTGGATTGTGGGACCAGCAGTGATAAAACAGGTCCTGCAAGGACTGCTCCGAAGCGGCCCGCTCGGCTTCCATGGCGGCCTGGGCCTCGGTCTTGGCTACCTCGAGATCTGTCCGCGATGCGGCCAGGGAGTTTTTAAGCTCTCGGTTCTCGGAGCAGATCTTCTCTAGCTCGGCTTTAGAGGCCGCCAGCGCGTCTCTCGCCTCCTGAGCCTCCTGGAGGACGGTCTAGCGCTCAGCTTCCAAGCCCTCGAGCTGGACCTTGGTCCTAGAAATGCCCCTGTATGCGGCAGCAATGCCCTGCGAGAAAGGAAGGATAAATTAACTAACTGGAAGAAAAAAAAGGCGGCGTGTGAATGTTAAAGCTCTAAAAGAATGGGGCAGTTTACCGTTAGGGTCATGTCCATCGAAGACTCCATAACTCGGACTGGGCTCGTTGGTTCGATGGCCCGGAGCTCCTTCTCCCTGAGATTGTAGAAATGGCTGACGGCATAGCTAGCCGACTCATACACCGTACCCCGGAATGCTTCGGGCATCTTCTCCAGAGCCTGGGGATCGACCGGGATACGCACATCCGGGGCTGCCGCGGCCAGATTCCTGACCTCTATTACCCCGTCCTGGGTGGCTAATGGAGATCGTTGGGGTGGCGGGGGCATGGGCCCTGTCCTGGCAACAGGAAGGATCGCCCCCGCGACCTGGGATGGCGGGGCTTTCTCCTTCTCCTTAGCCGGGGATTTGGTGGAGGTCCCAGCCGAGCTCTTGGACTCGCGAAGCCTTTTTAACCTCGGCCCCGCTGGGGGGTTCCCGCTGAAGGCCATGCCCCGCAAACTACCTCCGGGCTGAGACATCTCTTCTGCTAAGAACAAAAAGCATGGTTATTACAAGGTAGCAATCATGCAGAAATAGAGAAAAGGTTTAAAGGCAATAAGTAAGCGAATACTAAGGGAGCCCTACCCCCCGAGCTGGAAGAGTCTAAGACGATTGTCTCACGAACTGGCGCAGGTTCTAGGTCCGGTTCCGACTCGGGGCTGGACTCTTCTACATACTGCCTAATCACAGGGGCATAGATGCCCCTCTGGAGCGCCGGCCACGTGCGTAAGTTGGTCCCATACTCCTCAAAAAGGATCGACCTAAAAGCTAGGGTGTTATCTACTACTACGGTACCCCTAGGCCGACTATCTTGGTTGTCCAGCACGAGCTGGTCAACGCAATGAAGCAAGAGCGTGTCAAGGTCCGGATTCCTCGGGTGACGATGGACGAGCTGCCTAGGATTGAACCTAACCAGCCGGGGGTCTGCAGTGGCCCTATCTACATTCTTAAATAAGTAAGGATTACCTTGGCCGGAGGGACCCGCGGCTGCTCCAGGTCGGACCCTCTCCTCGCCCATACCCTGGGCGACCTCCAAGGTCCTCTTCCTGTTCATCACGAGCGGAACTTCGTCACCCTCCTCCTCGCCTTCGTCGTCGGCAATCCCCTCCGCGACGATCGGTCTGTTGTCGCGAGCTGGGGGAGGCCCCCGAGGCCTCTTCAAATTCAAAGTCTAATTTGGGAAAATCAGCTTGCAGAATACCATCGTCTCATCCGTCACGAGCATGCGATAGTCTTTCTCACTGGGAGGCAAGTTCGCCAGTGTGTCGTATTGACCCCCGAGGGTCACAGACTTTTCGGTCCTCGCGTAGATGGCTGCAAGGATGGTTGAAGTCAGAAGTGGAATAAGGGAAGAGCTAAAATAAGATAACCTTTAAAAGGCGGGCTAGATCAAGGATCACTTACGAGGACGGTTGAGGTAGTGATGATCGCAGTTGCGGAACCCAGTTGACATAAAAAACTGGTCCTTGAAGTCGTTCGGATGGCTCGGCAGCTCGATGACCGCTGCTGTATTAGGGAAGCGGGTTAAGTAATAGAACCCGTCGCCTCGCCCCCGCTGGTCCGGGCTGGCTTTGAGGCAAAAGAAGTATAGAATATCAGCAGGAGTGGGGACCTCCCACTCATGCTTTTGAAACAAATACCTAAACCCCGCCAACAGACGGTACGAGTTGGGGGGGAGCTGAAATGGGGCCAACCCCACATAATTCAGGAAGTCGGCAAAGTACTGGTCCAGGGGGAGGAAGGCCCCTGCCTTGAAGTGTTCACCGCTCCAGGCCGCGAACGATTCTTCGAGCGGCGTGCAGCTCCGCTCGCCCTCTGCGGCAGGTCGGGCAATCACTGAGGCTTTCCCCAAGGGAATGTTGTGGATGATGAAGATTTTGGTGATCTTGGCCTGCTCGGTTATCTTCGAGACGATTCTCTCCGCCTCGAAAAATGCGTCAGAGGCCACCTCGGCCTGTTTCTCCACGGCCGGGCCAAAGTGGGGAATCGGCGAGCTGGGCATCACCGCCTTTCCTTTATCTTGTTTAGAGGCCAAGCTTCCCACGTTCTTCTAGGGTAGGTTCTTCTTCGGGGCCATCTGGTCGCCTATCGAACAAAAGAAAACACTTTAGAAAAGGCGACCCAAGCAGAAGGCTGAGGCAAATGTTAATTACACGAGCTGGGGTAAGCCCAGCCCGCGGAGAGTGGAACCACGCGGTTCAATGAACACGTGCCTAGGCCCTCAACAGATCCCAGATTACTCGGAATTCGTGTGTCAGGGGGCTCAGAGTAAAAATTTTCCTTGGGGGGAAAGTTCCAACAGGCAAAACGTGCACAACCGCTTTTGAGGCGTATTCCCTAAGCTACCCGGTTTTGCACCCAAAATTCCTAAAGGTCCTACCCAGAAATTGTCCCTGAAGAAGCACTATGAACCCATACTCTAAGACGATGTCCCATGGCAGGCGTGCCCTAACCTAAGAAGGGCTGTCACCCTCTGTATTCACGCAACTCAGAAAACCCCTGCATGTGGCTACAGTAATATTTTTTACCTAAGCTACAGTGGCATGCTTTCAAAGTGAACAGGGTCAGAAGAACTTACAGTATGTGGCTGGATGGTGAGCGAGATTGCTGTGCTGGTAGGAGCTTCGTCGGTACAGTGACCTCCAAGGCTTTGAAGAAACTCGTAAGCTTAAGCTTCGTGAACGGAGAAGATGAGAACAGCAGAGATGAGGGTTTCGTTCTTCGGAAGGTCAGAGAAAGAAGAAGGAAATTTGGGAATTTTTTGGATGATAAGGTGGCCCGTGCGTGGGATGACCACCCCCTTTTGTACAAGGGAAGGATCACGTGTAAAAGGCTCTTGGGAGACCCTCCACTCGAAATGTGAAACGACGGCTGGACAGTAGGCTAGGCCATTTAATGCGGTTCTCGTAGAGTGTACCGTCGCCACCCACGGCGTTCCATGTATCAGACGCCTGCGAAAAGAATGGAATGCGAAGGGTTGTGGGGGAAGTCTAAAAGCCCCTACTGTGGTCTCATGTATATGACGTCATAGACCACGAGCAGGAGCTTGGGGGGCAGATGTACGCCCTGGTTTTCCCACGGGCTGTTTAGCTGGACAAGCCTCGAACTAATCAGGTTTAGTCCGAGGCTCCCGCAGGCCGGAGGTTCTATTTTCAGGACGGACCCTTGTCAGCTCGAGGGGTTCCTGTTTCCAGCTCGCATTTGTTGCCCAGGAGCTGAGAGTAACATCCGAAGGCCACGGACGGGAGCAGCTCGGGTTACGAACTGCTCAGGTCACGAGCTTCTCAGGAAGCTCCGACCCTATGGGAAGTCAACACGCAAGATAAACGTGCATATTCCTGCCGTCACGTGCCCGATATCCCCCTGACTTCTCGGACACGCAGCAGGAACATGCGTATTCAGACACCCACGGACGGTTTGGGCCATGCGGCCCATTATCTCCTTCCATGCTGATTAGACCACACTTGTGTGTCAGGTTTAGGAATTAATCATGAATGTCACAGATTTGATATGACAAATGGTAAGGTCACGGGATGACCTCCCTACCAACTTCCAGGTGCCTTCTCCTATAAATAGGGAGACCCTGGGAGTTGATAGGGGTTGGGAAAAATAGTCTTTGAAGAACTATATACTTTGTAAACCAAATACCCAGAGAAGATCAATAATATTGACTAGTGGAGTAGAGGGATTTTAACCTTCGAACCACTTAAAAACGTGTCTTGAGTCACCTAGTTCTTTCCACAAAGATTTCATATCTGTGACGGTTCTACTTTTAGTACTAATCTCTTTCTCTTCTTCTCTTAATTATCTGTTGCCGAAGAACCGCGTCAACAAGCTTCTACACACAACCTGTATGTTCATCAAATGGATGTCAAAACGGCATTCCTCAATGGTGACCTCAATGAGGAGGTCTATATGGAACAACCCGAAGGGTTTGTCCTACCAAAATATGAACATAAAGTTTGTAGACTTGTAAAATCCTTATATGGATTGAAACAAGCCCCTAAGCAATGACATGAGAAATTTGATCAAGCCATCATGTATAATGGGTTTAGACATAACAATGGAGATAAGTGTTTATATTCCAAAACTTATAAGGGATATGTGATCATTGTTTGCTCATATGTGGATGATATGCTTATTCTAAGTAATAGCATGAAAGGGATAGAAGAAACGAAGAGGTTTCTATCATCAACCTTCAAGATGAAAGATCTTGGAGAAGTTGATACCATACTCGGTATCAAAGTAAAGAAACATAGTGGGGGTTTCGCATTAGAGCAAGCCCACTATGTTGAGAAAGTATTGAACAAATTTAACCATCTCAAGGTTAAAGATTCAAATACTCCATTCGATCATAGTGTAAAACTATAGAAGAATGAAGGAAGAGTGGTGGCTCAATTGGAGTACGCCAGTGCTATAGGGAGTCTAATGTACGCTGCCCAGTGTACTAGACCTGATATAGCATTTGCGATAAGTAAACTTAGTAGGTTTGCAAGTAATCCAAGTGTGGATCACTGGAAGGCAATTGGAAGAGTCCTAGGTTATCTTAAGAAAACCAAAGGACTAAGCCTTCACTACTCCAAATTTCCTTCGATTTTAGAAGGATATACAGATGCAAGTTGGATATCCAATCTTGGGGACAACTTGTCCACAACTGGTTGGGTATTTACACTTGGTGGAGGTGCAATTTCATGGGGTTCCAAGAAACAAACCTGTATATCTCATTCCACTATGGAAGCAGAGTTCATAACTCTAGCTGCTACCGGAAAAGAGGCCGAATGGTTAAAAGATCTGTTGATAGAGATTCCCCTAATCAAAGATAATGTATCTACTATATCGATACATTGTGATAGTCAAGCGACATTGGCTAGAGCATACAGCGGAGTGTATAATGGGAAGTCTAGACACATTAGTCTAAGACATGGATATGTAAGAGAATTGATTCAAAGAGGAGTCATCTCAATATCCTATGTGAGAACAAGTGAAAATCTGGCGGATCCTTTCACTAAGCCACTAACGAGGGATTTAGTGGCTACATCATCTCGAGGGATGGGACTTAAACTCCCTAAAGAGATTCACGATTGATGGTAACCTATCTTAACATTAGTTATTCAACTAGTGTTAGGTTCAATAGGTAATAACAGGTCAATCAAGTGAATATTAGTTGTACTCAAAACAAGTCCCATCTGAGATATTGAGTACGTGTGTGTTACCAAGTGGAGGGTTAAAACCGAAAGGTATTTTAATAGAATTCAGTCTTGTAAAGACAAGTATTTTTGGTAACATAATACTGTAAGAATTCTACTTATATGGACCTAGGGGTGGTGCCGCCTCTCATGAGAATTGGGAGTATTCTCAAGAACGTTCATGAATGGAAAGTGCACATGGCCATTAACGGTGCAAAGCGAGACATAGAGGTCTCAAGTGAACATCGCAAAGGCGTGTGTGTTATCACCGATTTGTCATCATGAAAAGATGGTTCAATGCCTAGTGCAACCTAATTTTTGACAAATTTTGTGATAATTACACTATAGTAAAGTTCAAGTTGAAAAACACTTTACTTTATGCACTAATGCAATGACTCTTATAAGAGAGAGTTCTTATTTAATCAAGTGGGGGATATGTTATATTTCAAAATATAATGATTGATTAAATAAGTGTTACAATAGATAACTATTTAATCTTGTGGGGGAATGTTATATTATTTTATAATACAATGTAAAATTATATTATATTATAATATAATGTTTTAGATTAAATAAATGTGACAAAGTGTGTCACATATTGTAACATATAATAGAGAGTTACAATATTTAGATACATGAGATATATCCAAATAATGTAACATATTTGGTGTTACAAATTTGTAACTTCCAAATATTACCCTTTATTGTGTAAAATTGTTGTTACACAATATTGAGATGAATTTTATAAAACCATATGTGATATGGCTGTTAAAAATATGATTTTAACCCCAATAATGTGTTTTGGGAGTTATAAAATCATTTGGGAGGGTTTGGAACCGTTTGGGAAAACAGCACAATTTTTTGTGCTGAAATTGGTCAGTGGCCGCGGCCACCAACATTCAATGGCCGCGGCCTGTGGGACAGAGACCAGTGGCCGCGGCCACAGGCCAAAAAACTGACAAATTTTAAGTTTTTTCAATATTTGTTGAACGGCTCAAAAAACCCAAATAACTCCCAAATCTCTTTTTTAATTCCATATCAATCCAATTAAACATTGGTAACAGCCATGGGGGTTGGTGGAATTTGAAATTCAAAGGGTGTCTCTAAACTCTATAAATAGGAGCCTACAACTTACTTGTAAGACACAACTTTTCTATCCACTAGAGCACTTGGCTAGAAACACCTTGAGGCATGATAATTCCAGAAAGCTTTTCCAATATCTGAGAGAGATCCCTTAGTGCTTGAGTTAGGGGGAAATAAGCTTTTGGACAAAGGTTTTAAACCTTGTTCAAGTTGGTGATCCCCAATCCTCTTCACTTAGGATGTGTAAGTGAGAGTTTGATTGTGTTTCTGTTCTTCTTTTTATTCTATTGCTTTTTGTAACGCCCCAACTTCTGGGACCGTTACGGTGTGCCTTATAAACAGTGCTAAACTCGCTAATCGAGTCGTTTGGCCAAAAGCGTGAACTAAGTATGATTAGCGGTCTAGGGATTAAAAACTTTGGTTAAGATGTAACGTCTCACTAGAATGTTTAATATATACATTGTGATCCCGAAAATATAATTTCAGAGTTTATTACATAAAATATTTACAACAAGACGTTCTAAGCGGCAAAACAGGGTTTAACCCTAGTTCCACTTTAAACCTCGGTCGTGGCGGACGAGCAGCTGTATATGTACACATCATCACCTAAGCTCTCCAACTCAAGGATGGTCCAGCTTCCTCTTGCCTTTACCTGCACCACATAGCACCCGTGAGCCTAAGCCCAGCAAGAAAACACAATAAAGCATGATATAATATCAACAACGATCATAATAACCATTCAGGACTATCAGTCCAAGCAAATAGGTGACAATAGCCAAAAGTCACAATAATGAGCATCGCTCCTTCTAGCCATGTGACGATAGGGTCACCTGGGTTTAACCGATAAGTGATTCTTTCTTAAGTTTGATTAGGATAGGTGCAAGGTGATTAGTCACCAACATAACCTTCCTCACGACTCTAGAGTCGAAACTATGGACAACGTCCCTTAGCCATGTAACAAATGGTCACCGGGGTCATATACCTTGGCTATAGTCATCTGGTCGTAGACCAGGCAAGCGCTTATAAGTTCTTCGACCTTAGGGTCGGTCCCGCATTAATGTCATGGAGCTATTCAATACGTGATCATCGACTTTAGGGTCGGTCTGGCATTAGTGCCTTAGAGCCACTCAATGCACAATTCTCGACTTTAGAGTCGGTCCAGCATTAATGCCATAGAGCCATTCAATGCATGATTCATCGACCTTAGAGTCGGTCTAGCATTAATGCCATAGAGCCATTCAATGCGTGATTCTCGACTTTAGAGTTGGTCCCTGACTAGTCAGTGTCATACACAAGTAAGTCATGCCGCCAATCATATATCACATGTTCCATATCCATAAACAAGGTACTCAGCATGCTTACTAAGCAAGTATTAGTACAATTAGGACCATGCATAAACACAGAGGCTCAAGCTCTGAACGATATCATACTCAGTATATAAGCATGTCCCAATCACATGTTTCTCATGCATCATATGCAATACATCCAGCAATCCAACATGCACCAATAACAGCCATGCATGTCACGTTTAATAGCCAACCAACATGCATCAAGAATAGCCATGCATGTCATACATAATAATCAACTGACATGCATCAATAATAACCACACATGTCATACTCATTAATCAACAAACATGCATCATAATAACCATGCATGTCAACATAATAATCAACCGACATGCATCAATAATAACCATGCATGTCTCATATACACAGGGTGCAGTTTTCTTACCTCAAAGTCGAGCTAGAACAATTAAGAGAACGACCCTTGAAAACGATCAACCTTTAGTCCTTTAGCGGTCACCTAGTCATAACCAAATATAAGGTATCATCAATAAAAATGATCAACATAATTTCCCAAATCAATATCTAGCCTCCGGGACATCAATCCCCACTTAACCGGGTACTAGGTTCAACCCCGAGGCCTATGGCTTGAACCCCCCAAGCTTAGAAACATGTTTTGGCAAAATTGGCCTTAAGGGCCGCGGTCCTCCCCTGCTGCGCCGCGGCACGCCCTCAAACAGAGAGGGACTCCCCCTGCCAGACGCCAAGGGCCGCGACGCTCCCCTGCTGTGCCGCGGCGCCCAGCCCAAACCAGCCAAGTCGGCCACACGCACCAGAATTTTCCCCTGTGTCATTCACTCTCAAACCAGTCCTTCAAACCATCATAAAACCTCTTCCTAACATACAATTAAACCCCTAGACAACACCCATAACCTCCCCTCATCAAAACCCAATCTTATCATCCATCAAAACCCCTTTGAATCCAAACTTTTAGTAAGAAATCAAAGCTGAAAAACCAAAGAAGAAAACAGAGCATCATCTGAGTTCAAAGGCTAAAACTCACCTCAAACACAGCTTTGAATCCCCTTTGATGGTTGTTATAGGTTCCCTAGCTGCCACCTTTAATCCCCTAGCTCAACACCTCCATTTGAGCTCTCAAAATTCAAAGAAAGGTGAGGGAGGAAGCTTGTACGGGATGGAAGGGAGAAAGAGAGGATAGGCTCTGTTTTAAAATCAATCTACAGCCTTCCTAAGTCATATATATCCTTAGGGTCAAAAGACCATAATGCCCCTAAGCCAAATAAACCCCTCTAAAAGCTTCCGAGGGTAAAACCGTCCTTTCCCGTTTATCTCGTTAATTATAATTAACGCTCACCAATTCTCGCTATTCTCAATATCCTCAAATTACAATAATTCATATCCCGTTACCCTAAAATCCCCGGTAACGCTCTAATCATTAAATTCACCCCGAGACTCACCCCGAGCCCCGAACTTAAACCCGTTATGACTAGACCGAACACTTACATCTCATGATCGTCTCATGTCGATTAGCTCGAACCAATCCACCTTATAATGTGGCTATATTAATTAATCACAATCATGCACCCAAAATATACAATTACGCCCACAGTGGCCAAATTACCGAAATACCCTCACAATAATAAATTCTCCTATATGCATGCATCCACCATCATATAATAATATAATTCACGTAAACATGCATATAATCATTAAATACTATAATAAATCAATTATGGCCCTCCCGGCCTCCTAATCAAGGTCCAAAACTTTATTAGGAAATTTGGGGCATTACACTTTTCTTCTTATTCTCTTGTTCTATTTACTTGTATATTTTGTTTAAGAGTTGCAATCTTTTCATTTGGTCTAAAGACTTTATTTTACTTGTAATCTTTTGCTTAGAGTTGTATTCTCACTATTCTCTTCTTCATCATCATCTTCTTCCTTTCTTTAGTTTATTTGTATTTTCAGTTATAGAGTTGTAACCTTATTTAATCAATCTATATTTACTTGTAATATTATTGCATAAAGTTGTAATATTATAATCATTTCCATTGAGGCAAAACAATATTTTCCTAACAGGTTTTTCCTCACCTTTACTGTTTTCGAGGGGTCTGTTTCTTCAAGCCTGATTTCTTTGAGCTCTTCCAATGGTTCGAGATATGCTCTTTCCTCTATTCTTGGATCGATTTCTTCATCTATCTCAAAGACCGTCCTGTCTTTGTTATGAATAACAACGAGCACTTGTGCACTCATTTTCTTCTTTGATCTTATGGAAATGCTATAGCATTCCCTTCCGGCTAATTGGTCTCCCTTCAATGTCCCGATGCCACTAGAAGTCGGGAACTTGATGGCCAAGTGCCTTACAGACGAGACTGCTCCCAGCCCTACTAGGGCGGGTCTCCCAAGCAGCACGTTGTAGGCCGATGGTAGGTCCACTACTATGAACTCTATCATCTTGGTTGTTGAGACTGGGTAGTCTCCTAAGGTCACAGGGAGTTCAATGGACCCCATACAGGCAATCCTTTCTCCTGAAAAACCGTACAACGTCGTTGCACAAGTATTTATTGGAGTCTCTCTTGGACTTTTGGTTTCTCATGGGGTCTGGACGCCTGAAAGGGACCTGGTTTTCATTAGCTAGGTAAATATTCTCCCGAGACTCATTGAGCTCGATGTACACATTGTACACGGAGAAATACCTTTCCCCTTTCTTCTTCTTTCCCCCTTTCGCCTCTGGGTTATTTCCTTCATTCTTCTTTCTTTTGGAAGGGTTTTTTGCAGGGGGTTTCGAGGCTGATGGGTCCGCCGAGGTTGAGGCAGAGTTTACGTTTGTCGTTGTAGTTATTAGTTGAGAGGTCATATTCAGCGTTGACCTCGCCTCTTCTACATTGACAAACCTCTAAGCTCGTCTATTAAACTCAATTATGGACCTCACAGGCTTCCTCTGCATATCTTCCCAGAGGGGACTTCCCGGCATTAGCCCAGCTTGGACGACCATTAAATTACCGTTGTCGTTTACATCACGAGCTCGGGCGACTTCCAGATTAAATCTTGTAAGATAGCTTTTCAGCGTTTCATTTGGTTGTTGCCGGACGTTGGTCAGGGTCGCTGCCTCGGGCCTTATCCCGATCATGGCTCTAAATTGCTTCTTGAAATCCCTTGACAGCTGATCCCAAGAAGTGATTGAATGCCTCTTATATTTTTCGAACCAGCTTTTTGCTAGTCCTGTAAGCGATGCTGGGAACAACATGCATCTGAGCTCGTAACCCACATTACTTGCCCTCATAATAGTGTTGAATGTACTTAAGTGACTGTTGGGTCCGATTTCCCTTCAAAAGGTGGGACATGAGGAATCTGAAACCCCTGAGGAAACGGAGTGTTGGAAATGTGGGGAGCGAATGGTTCGAGCTCCTCATCAGAATCTTCGCCCTAATTCTGGCCTCGCTCATTCTGTAAGAGCCTAAATGCTCTTTCCAGTGGATCAATTCTTTCCTAAACTGGATCCACAGGGGTCTCGCTTGAAATTGGTTATCGTTGATCACAATTCCAGGCTCGCACCTTCGCATGGGATCCTTGCATCCATTTAGGCGATCTCTCATGTCTGGGTTCGAGGGAGTACCACCACCCCGATTTTGATTCAGGTGTTCCCGCAGGTCAGGGTGGTTCCTTTGGTTCCTAGTATTTCTACGTCCTTGATCATACATACTGACTGATCTGGTGTCTCCTGAGTCGTCGCTGGCGAGGCTCGTTGTATAATTATTTCGAGATTGATTCCTTTCAGGCTACCTCGTCTCTGCAGTGCGAGACCGAGACATTTGGCTTCTCGTAGGCTAGATGCCTCTCCGTTCTCTAGTAGTTTCTCCATACCCTTGCTTCCATCCAGCTCGCCTTTCCCTATCACCCTGAGTCGGTTATGTGTTTCTCCGAGGCGGTGAGGGATATCTTATTGGCGATGGAGGGAACCGTATGGGTGATGGTGGCTGCCACCCATTTTGGGGTCTGGATGGTCTCGAGTTTTTCTGTGCCGGCTCAGTAACATTCTGTGTGTTACCAGGATTCTGAGTCCGAGCCTCTGCAGGGGCTCAGTTATTCCCAATTTCAGCTGGTAACTCAGCAGTTGAGTTAACCGGAGCTCTAGTTCGGGTGTTTCTTCGGGGCCTCAAAGGGGCAGGTTGTTCTGCCGGTGTTAGAGGTTGCTACGTTCTTCTTATGGCGACATTTTTGTGAGGTCTCCCACGAGGTCTACGGGGAGGAACATGAACGTCCCGTGGAGGAGGGACCTGGGCCTCAAACGGAGGTTCAGGCTGAGCCGCCTGTGCCTCCGCAGCCAATCTAGCTAATTCTTCATTACGCTTCTTAGCCTCAGCCAACTATTTTCTTAACTGACGATTTTCGAGTTCCATAATGGGAACATATCGCTCAGGATTATAGTACATGTCCTCATCGTCCCTGGGGGCCAGTGGTGCCGGAGGTCCTCGAGAATCGGAGGACTCACTTCTCTCTTCTGGTTCTAGATTTGTCATCGGCTGTTTTCCAGGGCGCCATGGATAGTTTTCTTCAGGAATATTCGAATCATTTGCGGCCATAGCTAATCAGGGATTGTACTGCTTAAGGCTCTCAATGACAGCACCAAACTGTTGACGCCGTTTTTCGTCAACTTAAAATGTCGAGCAATTAAACAATAAGAACTATGGTGCAAATTACTAGTATGGTGGAACAACAAGGGTTTTACATGGTTCAGCAGTTAAATCTGCCTAGTCCACGAGTCTATTTTATTAGAACTTGGAGTTTTCTCTCTAGATAGCAAAAGATCCGTCCCCTTTTAAGTGTTCATGACCTCTCTATTTATAGAGAGTTTTCAGAGTTCATTCCCACATATTTCGGGAAGATACTCCTGCTTATTAATTGAAATAATGATATTAAATGTTGTAACTCCTATATACAAAGAAACGTCCCCTGAAGACCAGGAAAACGGATAACAGACTTGTTAATATCCCTTTAATGTCGGGACGTTACAACAATAAATATCTTTAAATGTACAAAACGTGTTACATCAGATGATTCATCAAATCTCCAAGATCAGCAATCAACATCGCACCAATCAAGGTTTACAGACAGGTTATGAACTGACTGTCTTACTCCAAGACCTGCTCGAGACAGATAAACACCGTCGGGGCTGTCATATTTTGAGCTTGCACTCTTTAAGCTCGGGCTACTCGATCCGAAGACACTCGATAACGGATGTATCCCGATGCTATGTTATTTCGAGCTCAGTAAGAATCTCGAGGCAACATGTCTTCGAGGTTGCCGTCTTGCTCCGAGGTTTTGACATCTGGACCACGAACATGTGTCTTATATATCTCGAGCTCACACTTGACGAATTCAGCTTTCGAGGTCACAATCTCAGGTCTCGAAATCTGGGTGTAACAAAAAGTGTGAAGAAATTTTGCTATAGTTTCTTTACTCTAAAATTACATACCAAACTAATGAAAAGTGCTCCTATTTATAGAGCTTAAAAAAGACTAAAAAAATAAATAAAGAAGATTTTTGGGGTTTGTAAGTAAATAAAATATCAATAATAAAATCTGATTATTTAAAATCAAATTATATTATTAATATTATTATTTATGTAATTATCATTATTATTTTGGACTTATATTATTGAGGAAATTACACCAAATATGGGATTCTTTTATAAGCTTTGAAAAATATGGCATTTTTTTAAAAAGTTTTTTATGGCATTTTTTTTTTTGTTTACATTTTTATGGGAGTTTTTTTCCCATATATTTGTAAAAATTTATTTGTATACCATATTTTATCTTTTATACTTTTATAGTACCTATTTTTTATATATTTTGAAATTATTTTAATAATTTTAATCTATTTGTGTTAATTTTTATCATTTATATTTGATAAAATATTTTTTTACATAATTCTTTGAAAGAAAAAACTGAGACATATTCAAAAGAAAACGCATGTATTGACTATTCTTATATTATTATTGGTAGTATTATTTTTTTTCTTCTTTTCTCTTTTGTTGATTTTTTGGATTCTTCTTGTCTCTCTATATTTATCTATCTATATATCCATCTCTCTCTTCTCTTCAGGTGCTTTGATTTTTTTTCTTAGTTGTTTGAAAGTTGTTGCTGGGTTTTCAAATTCATATGGATATGTCTTCATATAATTTGGATTGATCTTATCTTCTTTGTCTTCTTTTTCTTCTTCTTCTTCTTCTTCTTCATCATCTTCTTCTTATTTTCCTGGAGATATATTAGAAACTATTTGCATTGCATATTACAGCAACCTAATTCATCCACTGCTACTCTCACTTCCTCAATTGCTTCCACCACTGCTCCTCCAAAGAAGAAAATAAATCAATCATCATCAAGCAAGTATCATTTATATTTTTAGATTATTTTAATAAATTTAATCTATTTGTGTTAATTTTCATCATTTATATTTGATAAAATATTTTTTTACATTATTAGTTGAAAGAAAAAACTGAGACATTCATCACCATACTTTTTATTCTCATTTCTTCTTCTTTTCTTCCATTTTTTATATTCTTTAATCAACATTTTATCCACAGTAACTGGTTACCCCTATCAAAATAATTTTGATTTTTTTTGTGATAATAATCGTATGTCACTATCTATTTTGTTTTAATGATGTGTGGTAACCGGTTACAACTATAAAAATCAGTTTTATTATTCAAGAGGTGTTGTAGTAACGGGTTACAACTATAAAAAATAATTTTTTTTAAGTAATGTACCATTATCAAAATATCAACTGAATTGTAACTGGTTACTCGGTGAGATTTGGAAGAAAAAAAATGATATGAAAAAAATAAACTAAATTGATCTTGAAGGTAACTGGTTTTAACTAGGTCTGAAAAAAAAAAAAAATAGAGACAGTTGCAATGGTAAACGATTACTTAGCCAGACTTGGAAAAAAATAAGATTCAAACAAAAAATCTAAACTAATCATAATCGTAACTGGTTACAGCGAGGTTTGAAAAAAAAATCAAATCTAAAAAAAATAATTAATTGCTATGGTACCTGGTTACTTAGGCAAGTGTGAAAACAAAATCAAATCTAAACAAAAGAATCTAAATTAATCGTTATTGTAACTAGTTACTCCTAGGTCTAAAAAAAATCAGATATGAATAAAATGAATCAGGCGTCATGGTACCTGGTTACTTAAACAGATTTGGAAAAAAAAAACTGATATGAAAAAAATAAACTAAATTGATCTTGAAGGTAATTGGTTACAAGTAGGTATGAAAAAAATGAAAAAAAAAAAAATAGAGACAGTTGCAATGGTAAACGATTACTTAGCCAGACTTGGAAAAATAATAAGATTCAAACAAAAATCTAAACTAATCATAATTGTAACTGATTACAGCGAGGTTTGAAAAAAAATCAAATCTAAAAAAAAGAACCAATTGCTATGGTACCTGGTTACTTAGTCAGGTGTGAAAACAAAATCAAATCTAAATTAATCGTTATTATAACTGGGTACACCTAGGTCTAAAAAAAATCTGATATGAATAAAATGAATCAAGCATTATGGTACCTGGTTACTTAAACAGATTTGAAAAAAAAAACCCAGAAAAATCAAATATGATGTTGATTTGCAAGAGTGTTTAACAACAAATATACCTTGAAACAACAACCATTTGAGACTGATCATGATCAATATTCAACAGATTTAGATGGAATAATCTCCAACGATATAGCTTCAGAATTTTCTTCATTAGCTAGGTAATAAATAAATAATCTGAGACCAAAGATAATGAGGATGAATGATGACATAATAATTTGGGCCGAATACTTCTCTAAATTTTGTTTGCTTGTTTTATTATTTCCTGTACTTGTATTCTGAATAAATTTTGTAAACCTATCGATACATTTTTTGAGCAAATGTTCTAGTTCTATTTCTTTAAATAATTAATAAACACATAAATATTTATGTTAGAACCTTATTTGGTGAATGTTTGGCTACTAAACCTATATCCAATTGATCTAAACATCATAAGGAAAATCCTTTTGACAACTTTTTCCATTTTCCAACCAAAAAAACTAATTAGCTAACCTAAGCTTTCATATGTTAAAAGTACCCTAAAATATTCAACTACCTAGCTTCTTATACTACCCTAGTCTACACCAAATAATAGCAGTCAACTTTCCTTGAGTACATTTCTTAAATCAAATCAAATAAAATATGAAGTCAAGCACCTGGTTACTTAAACAGATTTGGAAAAAAAAAACCCAGAAAAATCAAATTTGAAGTTCAAAATCAGATGTGAAAAAGAAGAAAAAGAATAAAACTAGATTTAAAGAAAGAAGAAGAAGAAGAAGAAAAACCAGGTCGTCATCGTCGGAGGCAGCGACGGAGGTGGCATCACCGGAAGATATCTGAGATGGACACTGAATGGGGGAGGAGAAAGAAATAAATGAGAAGAGAGAGAGAGAGAGAGAGAGAGAGAGATTGTGAGGGAGAGAAGAGAAAATAAGAGAATTAAGTTTATGGTAATTTATTTACCATATTTTAAACTTTTTTTTTCCAAAACTTACCATATTTTGTATAATTATTATTTTTCCCATAAATTTAGAAACTGTTAGGGTCATTTTAGGTTTGTTTTAGGGATCGTTTTAGGTTGTGTTTTTAGTTATTTAGGATTGTTTAGTGCAGATTTACGCTTGTTTTCTTTTTGTTTCAGGTTTTAATGGTCATGTGCATACTATGGCATGAGATGAGAAGAAACATGTTAAAAAGGATGAATAAGTTGGATTTAGTGTTGATTGTGGAGTTTCAAGACATCATGTGTGGAAGATACAACATTAAAGAGGCTCAGTACATGTCGTTTATGTTCTATAACGCAAGTCTGAGACTATATGCCACATTTTGACAAGGATTTAATCACTTTCTGGAAACATGTCTAGAAAAAGAAGTTTCAGATATTTCTCTTAGCTTTCCACGGCTTTTTGAATCATTCAATTCGGAGTTATATTGAAGGAGTTATGATCAAAATACGATGAGATGACGCTGCAAGCTGTTAAAAACGAGTCAATTTTATTCTGTGCAAAGTAGCGCCCCAGCGCTACAAACCAGCGCCCCAGCACTGCCGAGAAATAGAGAGCACATTTTGATGCGGGTTATAGCGCCTAGGCGCTACGTTTCAGCGCCCCAGCGCCATCAATTTTCCAGAAACGTGTTTTGAGACTTATTTGCAGCGCCTCAGCGCTATCCCATAGCGCCCCAGCGCTAGGGTCCGTACAGAAACACAATTTAGGGGAATTTTCAGGGGTAATCTTGTCTTTTCATGCAAAAAATGAATTAGGGTCTCTAAAAACTTCTTTATTGACGTTTTTAGGAGGGGAGATCAGATCAAGCAAGGGGGGCTAGAGAAGAAACAACAAGAAAACTCAGAGTTCTTTTTCTTTTTCTTTATCTTTTGATTCTATGTTTATGTTTTATTTAGTCATGTTTATGAACTAAATTTCTGTTTAGGTTTTCTAATTGACTCTCTTGAAACTCTATTATGATTTAATGCATTTATCTATTTCTTCTTCATCTAAAATCTATTCAATTTGTGTTCATTGTGTATGTAATTGACTGCGCATCTTTTACATATGATTTACGAATTTGAATCAAAATCTGAAAAGTGAGATTTGAATATGCTAAAATTGAATAGACATAGATTTCAATTTAGAACGAGAGTATCAAATTGGTTTATGTGATTGAGGGTTGTATTCATTGCTTCCTATTGTTTGAATTTACCATAGAAATATAGGGAATTCACACTAGGTCGAGTTTCTATTTCTTAACTCGAATAGTTAACACTTTTGCAAACCTATCATTTCAATGAGAAGAGTTTCAGTAGTAATTGCATTAAAGATTAATAGAGTGGATAGTAGAGAAGATTAGGATTCCTAATTGTTTTACAGTGAATTCAATCCAAGGTTTTGTTATTATTTGTTATTTTATTTTTAATTATTGTTTCTAAATATTACAGTTTCTTTTGCTGTGTCTAAAAAAAATCAAGAATTCTAATTGATCAAATAGAAAGATAAATTAATTGACTGGTAATTGAGAATTCAGTCCTTGAGGACGATACTTGGTTTTTACCATATTATTACAAATTGCGACTGTGTCCACTTGCATAGCATAAAAAATTCGCAACAAGTTTTTGGCGCCGTTGCCGGGGACTGAAAATAATTATCAATATTAGTCTGATTAATTTTTATTCTAATTTGATTTTAATTTCTCTTGTTTCTAATCTGTTTAGTTGCTTAATTTGTCTATCTCAGGTGAACTATGTTATATGCGTAGCAGAAGAGGAGCAGACAATCTTGTTCCTTTGAATCCTGAGATTGAAAAGTCCTGCAAGAAAAACAGAAAGAAGAAGAGGGAGGCCCAGAAATCTGTGAAGATGGCATAGAATGATGGGGATGGCAGGAAAGTTTTAATTCCTAGGATTGCACAAGGGGGTCAGGCTCAGAACAATGCTGAGAGGAGCCTGAGAGACTATGTACTGCCCACTCTGACGGGAGTACAAAACAGTATACACCCACCAGCTGTAGAGGCTAACAACTTTGAGATCAAGCCAGCTATTCTACAAATGGTGCAATCCTCTGTTCAATTTAATGGGTTGCCTTCTGAAGATCCTCACACCCATTTGTCTAATTTCTGGAGCTGTGTGGAACGTTTAGATACAATGGGGTGAGTGATGACACTATTAAACTTAGGCTTTTCCCATTTTTTCTGAGGGATAGAGCTAAAAGTTGGCTGAACTCTTTGCAACCGAACTCTATATTTACCTGACAAGATTTGGCTCAGAAGTTTTTATCAAAATTCTTCCCTCCTTCCAAAGCTGCTAAATTGAGGGGAGAAATCAATAATTTTTGTCAGAATGATGGAGAATCATTGTATGAAGCTTGGGAACGGTTCAAGGAACTTTTGAGAAGATCTCCTCATCATGGCATTGAACAGTGGATGTTAGTGTAGAATTTTTACAATGGTCTATGTCCTACTACCAGAACCATTATTGATGCTGCAGCGGGTGGTACTTTTATGAGCAAGAGTGCAACTGGTGCTTATGAGCTGCTGGAGGACATGGCCACAAATAATCATCAATGGTCTGAGGAAAGATCATCAAGGGTCAGATAGGTAGCTGGGGTGCATGAGCTGGATGCAATCACTGCTCTAACAGCACAAGTAGCCTCCTTGACAAAATAGTTACAATAGAGCACTGTATCTGCTAATGCGGTTCAAATGGCAGTTAGGTGTGAAATTTGTGGTGGTTCTCACTCTATCGATCAGTGCCCTATCAGTATGAATAATAACACTCTGATGGATCACGCTCAGGTTCAAGCGGTGGGAAACTTTCAGAGGCCATTCAACAATCCATTCTCCAATACTTACAATCCTGGGTGGCGAAATCATCGTAATTTTTCTTGGAGGAATAATCAGGGCCAGCAACCTCAGTTTCAGGGTCAATTTCAGAATAATATGCCTCAGCCACCAATGCATCAAGCCTCTTCATCACAACAGCCTAGGCCACAACAATCAATGAATCAAGCTCCACCTGAAAGGCCTAATGAATTGCAAGCTGCATTATTGACCCTCACCAACACTCAAACTGAGTTTATGACAGAAACTCGCTCATCCATCAGGAATCTTGAGATGCAAGTTGGTCAATTGGAAAATATGTTACAAAGTAAGCCTCAAGGAAATTTGCCAAGTAATACAGAGGTGAATCCTAAAGAGCAGTACAATGCAATCTCTTTGAGGAGTGGGAAGAAGTTGGAAGAGCCAGTCAAGAAGTCTATACTTGCACCAAAAGTTGAAGTTGAGAATGAGGGTAAGGTAGAAGAAGAAGTTATTGAAGACCTTGAGAAGAATCAGTCACCAGTGAGTTATGAGCACCACATCAAGATTCCATATCCTCAACGACTTCAAAAGAAGACACTTGACAAACAATTTTCGAAGTATCTAGATATTTTTAAAAAACTTCACATTAACATACCTTTTCTGAGGCACTTGAAAAAATGCCAAGTTATGCGAAGTTTATGAAGGAAATACTGTCCAAGAAGAGGAAGATGGAGGATTATGAGACGGTGGCGCTCACTGAAGAGTGCAGTGCCATTCTGCAAAGAAAGCTTCCTCAGAAACTGAGAGATCCTGGGAGTTTCACAATACCCTGCACTATTGGGAATTTTGAGAGTATGAATGCTCTATGTGATTTGGGGGTGAGCATTAATCTAATGTCGCTTTCTGTGTTCAGAAGATTGAAGCTTGGGGAAGCAAGACCTACAACAGTGACTCTTCAGTTGGCAGACAGATCAATAGCACATCCTCGGGGTATTATTGAAGATGCTTTGGTAAAAGTGGACAAGTTCATCTTCCCAGCAGATTTTATTGTACTTGATATGGAGGAGGATGCTAACGTCCCAATCATTCTTGGAAGACCATTCTTAGCCACAGGACGAGCTTTAATCGACGTACAAAAGGGGGAGTTAAGGTTGCGAGTTCAAAATGAGGAAATAAGTTTTAATGTAGTTGCAGCAACTGCAATTCCTACCTGTTGTAGATTTGATGTGGTGAATGATTGTCAAGATTCAATTGGTAAAAAGAAGAAGAAGGCCAAAGACCGATTTCGAACAGTTCGACGTCGTATGAAAAGATTATTGTGTGGCAAGTTTGAAGGTTTCGATGACATTGGGGATAATTTCATTATTCTCAATAGTGGAAGGGAATTCTCCTCGTTTGACACGATGGCTCTCAAGGATGCAAGGGGTGGACTTGACCCTAGTTAAAGGTGTAGAGAGTTCAGTGTCCGGCTAAATGACGTTAAAGACAGCGTTTTTGGGAGGCAGCCCATTCTTTTAGTTGTTTTGCTTTAGTTTTGAACAATTTAAAGTGTTGTTTTGGTTTTTATTTTGGACAATTTTTGGATTATTTTTGCAAGTTAAACCGTGAAAAGCGTGAAAAAAAATAATAATAATAAATAAATAAATAAAAAGAAAAAAAAAGAAGAAGAAGAGGATTTGTTTCAGGAGGCAGACACCAACTATTTTTCTTATCCTCCACCATATCCTCCATCTCCGGCTCCTCCACCGCCTCCTCCCTTTTGACGCTCGTGTTGTCGTCCTGGTAAGTTTCTTCTCTTTTCTTATATTTATACATTGGGGACAATGTATTCTATAAGTTTGGGGGAAGAGTTTTGTTGCGTTTATATTGCGTATGTTCTCTGTAATAGTCTTTGTTTTTATTTTATTTTATTATGTAGTCTTTCTTATAGAATGTGTTGTGTCTAGGGTGTTTAGAATGTTTGATCAGTCGAGTTGATAATGATTAGCTGATGATAATGAATGAATTAATTGCTCATATAGTTGATGAAATGAAAGCCATAAAAATTGAACTAAATCTGTGTGCTTGGTTGAATATTTCTTTGAGTTGCTTGGGTCCATGTAAATATGTGAGAGCTTGATCATGATTTTTAGATAAATTTTGTGCATTTGATGATATTTATGCTTGCTAAATTTTGGTTCAAGGAAAGATGGATGATTATGCTTAGAACTTGCTTGCTTGCTACTTGAGACGAAATCCTAGATAATGCATGTTTAGGAAGGTGATTTAGGCCTTTTTTGGAACGATTGAGCCTTTCAAGCCAACCTTGATTAATTTAATCCATAGTTTCCTTCTTTTTGAGCCTTACGTTAAATTCTTTGTTGTGACACCTATTTTGAGCCTACCTAAAAGACGTTATAATGTTACTTTCTCATGAATAATTACCATGAGCATATAAGTGAATGATGATTGGGGAGTGATTTTGTAATGGTATGTATTGTGGATTGGGTGTTATCAATAGAAAAAAAAAAAAAAAATTGAAGAAAAATAGATTGAGAAAATATTCTAAAAAAATATATATCTTGAAAGTAGATTACACTCTTTTTGAACATGCACTGAAAAAAATTTGGGGGAGTGTAATTTAAAAAAAAAAAATTGAAATGTAAGTGTGAATTTTCTCAATCTAAGAAGAAAATATATATATATATTGGGATTGTCTTTGGGCTGTAATGTGGATATCAAGTTTGGTTCGTATGGTTTGTATGCTTATGGTAATTTTGAGCTTAAATGACATTTCATCTACCTATGCCTAAGCCCATTGTTATAAGCTATAAAAGTCCTATTGATTCTTGGGCTTGTGTTGTCTATATTAGTGGAGAGTAGTCGGTGAAGCAAGCATATGAGATAATAATATTTGATGGTTTGTGGTGAGAAATTTGGTAAGTTTAAATGGATTCAAATGCATGTTATTTATCTATCATGATTAGGAGAGCATATATTTGTTGTGATTTGAGTGAGTTGAAGAAATATTTTGATCAAAATTCTAGATTATCATTATGGTTGTATTCTTTTTTCTTAAAACTATACGAGCAAGACATACATAATTTGGAAGCTTAATTTGTTTTTGTCAACTTGATTTGTTTTTGTTTGGTTGTTTAGGATTTTTTGGAGTTCTTTACTTGAGGGCGAGTAAAGGTTAAGTTTGGGGGAATTTGTTAGGGTCATTTTAGGTTTGTTTTAGGGATCGTTTTAGGTTGTGATTTTAGTTATTTATGATTGTTTAGTGCAGATTTACGCTTGTTTTCTTTTTGTTTCAGGTTTTAATGGTCAAGTGCATGCTATGACATGAGATGAGAAGAAACATGTTAAAAATGATGAATAAGTTGGATAAAATCATGTTTTAAAAATAAAAATAATTTAAAATTTGTAACATGAAAACTTATTTAATTTTAATTAAACTAAACTTAATCTGTTTTAATTAATTTTTTCAATTTTAAAAAAAATCATGTTAAAACTTTTAAATTATTTATTATGTTTACAACAGATTTGAAATTATTTTTCAATATAAGTATATATTTTTAGGATTTTATTAATTAATTAAAATTAAGGTAAAATTTGTGTAAAATGTAATTTTTGCAATAAAAAACCTACTTAGTGATTTAAGTACAACATATTAAACTAGCTACCTACTGACTTTACCACAAAAAAATTACTTAAAATCTTAAGTATAACTTTTTAGACTAATTACTAATTTTCACCAAAAATTTTCTTAATTTTTATTCCCAAGTCTATACCATATATTTCAAGCATCTCTTATCAGTTAACTTATAAAAGATGTATAGTACTTCTTTTTATAGTTATCGCATTGGTTTTTTCTTCTAGTGAATTATATGAGCTCATTTATGCGTTTATAATATATTTCATGTGTTTCTTATACAATGCATACGTTATTTTTTTATAAAGTAATATAGTATGGATATTAAGCTACTTTTCCTTCTTCTTCCTCGAGCCACATGAACTAGAGGAAAGTAAATGAGATTTTGGGCGATTTATGGTGTGTTTTTTAGCGATTTCAATTCCAATTTTGAGCTCTAAAAACTCATTTCAGGTATGTTATTGAGATTAGATGAATGTATAATAGTTAGGATAATATTTTTTGCTTATTTATTTAATTATTAGTGGGCTAATATTGGGATTTTAGGATTTTTGTATGTTGCGGTTTTTGGCGAATCTTGGATCAATAAAGTTGATTTAAAGCATATTTGAGGTAAGATTTAATTAAAACAATACATTATAGTTAGAATGATAGAAAAAATTATTTGTGTACAGTCGGTTTAATAGAAATATTTGTTTAGGGTATGAAAAATAATTTTAATGTGGATTTGAGAAACCATATTGTATACTTGTAAGATGATACCACATTATTTACTATTTAAAAAAAATACTATTTAATATGAAAATTATACATTTTTTTAATTAAGTTTTTAGGTTGATTAAGTATATATATGTCTAAAATAAGAAAAATAATTTAATTTTAATTTTATATAATAAATTGCATGTATAGGTATAAGTAATTCAAGTATATATGTTTATGATTTTTTTAATTTATATTATTATTTAATTCAAAAATTATATATATTTGTATATATATTTTTTTAAATATTTTATTAACATTTAAGTTGGTTGATTATATATAATTATGTTTTTTATTTGTTTAATAATCTTTTATTTATTAATTAATTTAATGTTGTAGGTTGTGGTTTTAACTAGGGAGATTTTTGTGGGAATTTTGCCTCAGAATTTCTATTTCAAGCATACATTTGAGGATTTTAAGTTTCTAAAATTGCAATAATAAGGTATTGTTAGTCCAATTATTAGTGATATTTGTTTAGTAATCTTTTATTTATCAATTAATTTAATTTTGTAGGTTGTGAATTTATTAGCAAAGTGCATTGCAAAGTGAAGTAAATTTACTAGCTAGGACTATTAATTGCAAGAGGTACATACATTATCTTATTTATCGTTTTAGTATTATTAAACTTTTGTTAGAGTTTGAATATCTTAAATATTCATCCATAGTGAAATAGGTTATGAGATTAAAATTGTGTGTTGCGATAACAACTGAAGGTCGAGAACTATGTGTTTTAGTAAAGTAGGTTCTGGAAAACTTGTTTGTGTGCTACGGAGTTATAAGGAAAAAACTTATTGTTTCTTGTTTGAATTGTTTAACTTGTTGTTCACAGTGTTGGGGTCTTATGCCCTAATTAAAACTCAAATTCTTTGTAATCTCATTTTATTATCAATAAAAGAATAGAAATCATTTTTTGACTTGGTTAATCACTTTGCTCACAAGTTTTATTTTCGTGATTATTTGTTTAATATAAATTTCTATTAAATCCTGAGCATATAGCTAATCTTATTTATAGTGACGTAATCACAGTAGAATATAAATATGATTATATGTTCAAAATAAGTTAGTCCTAAGATTAGTCAGTGCACCAGATTTACATTTACTTGTCAATCTACGATATGATCTACTTACACATTACAGTGTTATGTTCTTTCCAGAACATTAGCAAAGTAGATAAGATCGGATGTATTTGTTACATCGGATAGGATCGATATTGACAGTTGATAAGATAAGTAAACATACTGTTATTATATATTCTAGTCATATCATATAGTTGACCATAGGTCAATTCAATCGCAATTCTAAGTGGGCAGTATTCTAACTGGTTGTATTAATTGAGTTCTTTGACTTGCTCGTTACCAGCTTACCCTACGGACTAGCCCATACTTACATCTTGGGAACTCGGTAGTATAATTGGGTGGGAGTATTAATCATAGATATGAACATCTATAGCTTCTGATGAAGAAGTGAAACGATGGTTTCCTTTTAGTTTGGTTCAAGGTGTTAAATGATAGAGATCTCATTTCAGTAATTAAATTATTTTATTGAAATATCATTTACAAGGAACTAAGTGTTTTAAGGATAAAATACAATGAGGGGTAAAACGGTATTTTAGTCTTATCTCATTGTAGACTGTCTATAGAGGATTGAGTGACAATTATGGTTGTAACAATGGATAATTAATAGTGTATCTATATTTGTTATAGAGCGTTCTATGAATTCAAGAGTGCAATTCTGAGTCTATAGTGGAGTCACAAGGAATTAATAAGTTAGTAAATTTATTTGTTAGATTTATGATAACTTATTGGAGCTTGATTTCATAGGCCCATGGTCCCCATTGTACCTTGGATAAAATCTTCTAGATAGTCTCAATTAATTGATTTAATTATCAATTAGAATTATCAAAGTTGACCAGGTCAATTTTTGATAATTTCGCAGAGTTGTGTAATTTTGAGAAGAAAAGATAAATTATGACAGATTTATTAATTAAGATAAATTGGTATCTAAATTAATAAATAAATTTAAATCAAAGGTTAAAATTATAAATAATTAATTTGATAAAGGATTTAAATGATTATTTAATTAATTAAATCAATAGAAAATAATAAAGGCCTTGATTTTAAGTCTAATGGGCTTATAATCAAATGAGAAATTTCACGGGCCTAAAGCCCATGATAATTTTGACCTACGGCTTTAAATTACTATTATTTTATTGATTTTTTTAATTAAATTAAATGGCCTAATTGAGTCTATAAAGAAGTGCTTAGAGAGAAGTCATCAGTTAAGATTTTTGAGACGACAATGAAGTTTAATCACTGGTTTTCTGATAGTTTTAGATTCTCTCTAAACACAAGTCATTTTCTAAACCTCTTTGTTATTTTCTCTTCTTCTCTCTATATATATCTCATGTGTTGAGAATTGCCCACATTAGTCTAGGTGATTCTAAGGATACATTGGAAGACTGTGAAGAAAATAGAAGATCGGTTCAGTTTCTTAATAATACTATGCGACAGAGAGGATACAAGAGTTAGAGAAACTGAAGGAAGGACTTTTTAATTCTGCTGCGTATACTGAAAGTATTCTATTCACTGTTTCTCTTTGAATTCAATTTTAGAAACATGTTTTAGGCTATCTCGTATTAATTTGTTGAATATTAGATATACATGAAAATAAATAAAGATCATGTATAAGTTTTCCCAACACACAGATGGTTAAATCACTATTATAGGGAAACTCGATTTTGTTTTGAATTATGTATTCTATTATAATATTTGAATTGTGTTGTAATTATGTTATTGGATTTGATTAGATTGACAGATGGTTAGGTTACTAATATAGGGATAATGTTGCCCAATTTTTCATATGCTCAGTCATATACTTATTTAGTTTTGTTTGTTTATTTTTTCATAGACATAGGAGAAGATATGAATAGAAAATAGATGTCAGTGAATAAGTTATCCATGGAATATAAAAATGAGGTCTATTTGTTCTTAAGATTTTGTTCGAAAAATGTGAAAGACCTAAAATTTACTTCTTGCCCATGTGTTAAGTGTGAAACTGTAAGGAAAATGGATCTTAGTAAGATCAAACAACACTTATTTTTCAATGAAATCAATAAGAGTTACACGGTTTGGTATATGCATGGGGAGAGAATTCATGACGCTCCAACTCTGCCAAGTATACCCAATGAAGTGAGGAGGAATATAGTAGAAGAGAACTATGATTCATTAGATGATATGATTCATGACTCACACTATGTTAGAATTAATACCCTAAAAGCATGTAAAGACATTTTATTGATTTAAATAAAAGTACAATTTTATTATATTTGAATGTTATAATTAATGTTTGAATTAATTATATAATAATATCAAGATAACTCCTTATTCATTCATGAGAATAGTATCTTGTATTATTACGAGAAAATTAAGATCATATATAATTAATAAAATGGTTAATAACATATTTAAGTAAGGAATCTTTGATGAATGGTTACCAGTACGGTTTACTAAGCATACAGAATGAAAATGATCTAGATTTAGATTACTGATGTGGATAGACATCTTAGTAAAGGTGTAGTATATAATAGAGATTATATATGACAGGATCAATGAGAATTAATTATCTTTATAAACTTGTCGTTTGACATAAAGATTTAATTTTTATCATAATAGATGATCATTTGTAGTTCATTCTAAATTATGAGTATTCATGAACACTTGTATGTGTTTATTCGATTTTTTGATTCACTAGTTAAGGTTTCTTAGTATAATAAAGCAAATGACTTTTGTTTTGGAGATTCAATATCATGAATGGCTAGGAACATGATTTACAATAATGGAATCCACTTTCCTAACAGATCGAATATTGGTTCTCTTAAGGGTTAATTTTGGAACTGAATAGTTATTGAGCTCAAATCTATTATTTAATTATAGATTAATTATTCGCTAGTGAATTAATAGTACATAATGATTAATAGGTAATTAGAAGGGTAAAACGGTAATCTTAACCATTTCTAATTAACGAACCAATACATGGAGGACAAAACTACATTTATTGATTATATCAATGGACTACAAAAGAAAACTATGTAAATATAATTATATAAATACTTAGAATGCAATTCCATATTAATAGTGGGGTAATCATAGAATTAATCAATAAGATTATTATATTAAAGAGTTTAATTAATAATATGGTTTATTAGAGCTTTGTATTATAGTTTCATGGTCCCCAAATCACATTTGTCTTACACTGTCAAGGGTAAGGATGTCAAAAGAAAGATTTGTAGAGAGAATGACTTACACTACAAGAAAAATACTTTTTAGCGGTGACAATATTAGCAACGACAAAAATCACCGCTAATAATGTCAATATTAGCAGTGACAAAGCATGGTCGCCGCTAATATCACATTTGATATTTTTTTTAATTTACAATATTATTAGCAACGACATTTTGACGACAGTGTTGCCCCTAATAAATTCAAAATACCCAGAAAAAAACATGGGAATTTTCCCACCAAATTTTTTTCAATGGACTATTAGCGGTGACACATGTCGCCGCTAATAGTCCCCACGATATCCCTTGCCCAACGGACCCTTCTTCTTCATTTTTCAAAATCCCCATCCTCTTCTCTTTCTCACCATCCCACACCTCCCCGGAGCCACCCCGGAGGTGCCCCCCCCCCCCCCCCCCTCTCTCTTTCTCTCCCTAAGTCGCCTACCTTGTCATCGCTCCATATATATCTTTCTATTTTATATCTGTTGACATGCAGAATACATATCAACGGTTTTACCATAAGTATGTAGATTCGTCTTCAGAAACTCAGACACCTAACATGTCTCAAGTTTCAGCTTCTTAGCCTTCACCAAGCCATCCCAACATGCTTGCACCATCTTTGTTGTCTCAACCTTCAGCCCAACCATATATGTATCAATGGTCGATGCCTCCGTACCCTCAGGCTTATCCTCCTCATACGAGTGGACCTTCGTCCCAACCCCTGCCTTCTCATACAAGTGGATTGTCATCTCAACCTTCGCCCTATACTTATCCATACATGTATGGACCTAGAGGATCATCGTTACCTCCACAGTATCCATGGCTGATGCCTCTGCACACACCACAACCACCGCAGACTCAGGCACCAGAAGAAGGGGACAATACGGATGACGCCCAGGGTTGAGATATTTGATATATTATTGTATTAAACAATAACTTTTAATTAATATATTATTATATGCATATTTAATTTGGATAATATTGTCTTAGTTGTGTAATTTGAATACATTATTAATTTTAAGCATATTTAATTTTGATATTATTATTTTTATGCATATTTAATTTTGTTATTATGAATGAAAAAATATTATTTAAATATTTTTAATTTTTTTAAATTATATAAAACTATTAGGGGAGACTTTTGTCGCCACTAATAATATAAAGGTCGCCGCTAATATTATATTATTAGGGGCGACTTTTTATTATTAGGGATGAAATTTGATCAAAGAGTCACGATTATTAGGGGCGACGTTCAATTTATTAGGGGCGAAATTGTCGCTGCTAATATTAATTATTAGGGACGACTTTTTTTGTCTCCGCTAATAATCAACATCATCGTCGAAATATTAGCGACGACATATCGTCTCTAATGAAAATCAGTGACGACTTTGAGTATTATTAGGGGCGACATTCGTCGCACCTAAAGACCTTATTTGTTGTAGTGTTAATTGCAAATGAATTAATTTTCCTCGGTAAGGAAATAATTATGTAATAATTATGAGCAATTGATTAATTATTAATTATTTATTTATTTAACTATATAGTTTTTCAATAAAAATTATACGTTAAAATAAATATTAATCATGTTTGAATTATTATGAAAGAGAGATTAATAATTATCTTATTTATAATAAGATATTTATTTATTTAAAACTGATATTTTAAAATAAAATTAATTTTGAATAAACTGATATTTATTTAGGGATAAATATATTATCTTAAATATTGATTAAACAAACAAATGAGAAAATTAGAGATAAGCTTAATAGTGTGGTGCGACACATTCACTACAAAATGAGTGTGGCGCTACACATGGATATTTGTATCCCTGTGATTTGAATTTTGAAGTTCAAAATTATTTTTTTAATTAATTATTTAAGTATTCTTTTTAAATATGATTTAAAGTTAAATAGATTATACTAATCAATTTTATTTTAATAAAATAAAGAATAATTAATTAAGTTAATTATCTTTATAAAATTGAAAGAGCGATACTTATAGGAATAAGTTGTTTTAAATAATTAAAAAGTTTAGACTGTCAAACTCTCTCTGAAAAGAAAGCGATAGTTTTTCCTAAACTTGAAAAATTATTCAATACATCTTTTCTCAATCAAATCTATCTAGATCTCATGTGTTGATTACATCTAGATAGTTTTAAATCAACATTTTGAACCCTACGTACTCACACACGTCCTTGTGTGTTTAAGGATTGGTTTGGAAGATCAATGTGTGAGCTTTCAAAATTTGGATAGGAAGATCGTTGATTTATACAAAAAGAATCAAGGATTCTTGATATGCTTCAAGAGTTCATCTCTAATCTATTTTATGTGATTTAATATATCTATATATGTATGATCTTAACTGGTATTAATAAATTTTTTAAAAGACTCATTCCGTTGTGTAACTTTGATTTACATTTTTAATACCAACACATTATGGATCTGGAGTAGACTGAGATAAGTTTGAGACACTACTTAGTGATGCTACGAAACCGATTTAGCCCGATTGGAAAAAATTTACGAAGTTATCCGCGCTTCTTAGTTTGCACAATTTGAAAGCTAAACACGGTTGGAGTGATAAAGGGTTGACTGATCTACTTTGTTTTTTGAACGATTTGTTGCCAGAGTGTAATGAAATGCCAACTTCATTTTATGAAGCAAAGAAAACATTATGCTCATTAGGCATGCAATATGAAAAAATCCATGCATGTCCTAATGATTGCATATTATATCGGAATGACTTTGCAGATGCAAAAATGTGTCATACTTGTGGTGATTCACGATGGCAAAAGAAAAGAAATGGTGAGGATGTCAAGGAATGAGTACCCGAGATTCCAAATAATATAGAAATTGTGCAACCGAAAGTAAGTAACTACAATTTTAATTATTTTGAAAATTTATACTTGAATTTTACTAATTTTCTTTATATTAATTGTTTGGCATTTTATTTAAATATTAGTATCCACACCAACCAGACAATGTGCCATGTGAATATTATGTGATGAAAATGTTGAAGGATTACATTGATCATTCACGACCTAGACATTACTTGAAGAAAGAGGTATGTATATAAATTTATAAAAACTTTACAATTTATTTATTATTAAAGTATATATAATCAAATAATAATAATTAACTAATATATTTTACTTTATATTTTTTGTAGCTAAACAATATGACATATATACACCAGCACGGAATAATGAATTGCGACAACATTGAGTGAACGATATGCTACCAATAGTTCAAAGTCATCGTCCCAAATATTTGTTAATTTTGTATGTGTAATAACAAATATTACCTTTTTATATTTTTAGCTAACTAAAACATATATATATACACATTTTAGTTTTATTAATGAAAATTCACAATTTAAATTTGCATACAATTTAGATTTTTTAATTAATATATCTAATTCCATTTACAAAAAATTGATATATTTAATTATATTAATTAATATACTGAAAATATTTTTTTTTATTTTCTTAAAAAAAATACAAAAATCAATGATGACTAGCGATAGGAGACATTGAATGTATACAAAGTCTTTCCAATGGAGACATTGTAGACATTCAACGTCTCCTCATGAGAGTCATCATAGGCCACTTATCATGGCTCTTCCAACAACGTTTCCCCTGGGAGAAAACATTAAATGTCTACAATGTCGCCCTCATATAGCCATTAAACTCCTATTTTGTTGTAGTGAGACATTGAATATGTGTGGAGACGTCGAAAGTCTGCTAGGTGGGCCTATAGTTGAGACTTTAGGGAGCACATGTGACATCTCCCAAATGTCTAACACGTGGGACGTCTACTATTGGGAGACGTTCGAAGTCTAGGCGGGCCCCACGTCCAACAAGTGACGTTGAATGTCTTCAAAGTCTCTCCCGAAAGTCATCATAGAGCCAATTATGACGGCTACCTCAACATCGTCTCTCATGGGAGGGACATTGAATGTCTACAATATATTTCCCATATAACCATCAAACTCCTTTCTTGTTGTATTATTTGATCTCAATCATGAATATTTTTCATTAATAAGGTACACTACTATAAGTTATTTATCTTTTATTATTTTTATATATAGAGATCTAAGATAAATATTATGTTAATATTAATATAGAAAACAAATTTAGATTTTAAATTTTATATTTTCCAAATCTCAAGCTCTATCTCATTGCGTGGACTTAAATGTTAGGAAGAACGTGAGAAACATGCCAATTTTAGACAGTAACGTTTCGTAAAAACAAAGAAGAATAATAGGATGATGCATGGGCTTTCCGACCCACGTTCATTACTACTCTACTGCCCTATCATATTCATCACAATCTTCCCAAATCCACAAACCAAATTCAACATATATATATATAAATTTATATACATATATGATAATAAATTAAAATAAATAAACAAGGCTCCAAAACACTATTTATGTTTTTGTAAATATTTATACAGACTCGTGCAGTGGATATCAAGGTCGGTGCAATGTATATTTTTCATTATATACATGAATATGAGTTTTTTTTTAATTATATATAGATAGCCATATAATTAATTCAAGTAATGTGGTTAGTATGGATTTTTTTTTCTTCTAAAAAAAGGTTCTTATATGGCATTTTGAAATTAAGGGCATATAATTTGTTAGGGTTGTATTATATTGATTTAGACCATTTCCAAAATTTTGTGTTAAATTTGGCCCAACAAATAAATTGGTGTTATATTTGGCCTAATTTTGTAATTGTGCTCCAATACAAAATTTACAAATTAGATCAAAAAGTCAATAATGTCATCATTTAATTTTTATTGAAAATTTTATAAGAAAATATTTATATAAGTAACAAGTTAAAAAGCTTTCAATTAATAAATAGTATTAATTATTAGCACAATATAAATAAAAAAAGTAAAATTTATTGTGTAACATTTTTTGGCGGGATATTAGAGGCTAAAATAACTAAGTTGTTACCATTGAAGAAGTTAAATTAGTTTATTTTTGGTTAATTTTAAATTAGATTTAATTTTAAAATAATTTTCAATAATTTTAAATAATGTTGTAATAAAAAATTAATTTAATTACTGCCACATCGGCAATTAATAGAAAATTTAGAATGCTAACAACAACCTCCTATTTTATCCTCTTATTCAACATCTGCATCTGAAAACACGTGGTAGCATATTTTTTTTTTACATTTTTTTAAGATTGTGTTCGTTGTAATTACAATATATATTCTGTAAATTTTTAAAAAATTATGAATAGTTTACAGTGTTGAAAACAAGTTTATATTTTTTCGAACACGCGTGCGTGAAAAAAATCAGAATATCAAGAAATACCAGGAACTCTGTTTTTGGCACTGTAATTAAGATTTTTTTTTTTAAATTTGCAGGAAGGATGCCATAAGTACAACGAAAACCGTCATGAAAAAAAAAATACTCTGGCATGTGTTCTTGGAAACAAATGTTGGCTAAGAGGTTGAAATAGGAGGTTGACCATAACACTCCTCGAAAATTTAACGTAAAGTACTTTTAGAGTTCTAAATTGTTATTACCGAAAAAATAAAAAAACAATTAGATATTTATGTATTTCAATGATAACAAGTTAATTATTTTAGCCACCAATATTCTTTTTTGACACATAATTTATAACACCACTAGAATTATATTTTATTTTAAAATGTGTTAAAATATTACAATGCACCACTTTATATAGTATATTGGAGATGCTGTCATAGTTTTATAAGTTCAAGAAATAAAAAAAAAATCATGGACTAATAATTGATATAAGCATTAATAGTATTGTTATGGGAATTACTTATACATCTAGTTTTTACAACCAATACAGATCATTCACACAATGGTGCTCAAAAGAATAAACGCACATTACATTTTAGTATTTCTTTTCAATCAATAATAATCTTTATTAAATATAAATATTGAGTATCTACGTTCAAATTTTATTTTTTTAAATAAATAAAAATTTGTAGTGAAAATTAGTAAATAGTTTATAAGGTTGCACTTAATTAAGTCACTGAGTAATTTTTTTTGCGGCAAAAGTCATGGGAATTACTTAAGTCTGTAGTTCGACGCGAGGGCGCCTGCAATTTTGCGGCCCTCCTCATAATTTCTTCATTCAGCTGCGTGACCTCAGCTAAACTCTCTCACAGTCTTTGATTCTCCAACTCCACTATTAGAACGTATCTCTCAGGATTATAATAATCCTCGTTATGTGGCCTAGACCCCTGGCCAGGTTCTCGTGGAGTTGATGACACACTCCCTTCAACAGGATTTTCCTCATTCATTGGTTGTTGCCAAGTCGTCGGGGAGGTACCTTTGTTTGAGGAGTGTTCTCCTCAGGGATTCTGGGCAATGGTGGACCATTTCTAGTCACAGGAATGTTTCCAATGGGCGCAGCCATTGGTTGTTCAATGAAAGGTTTAAAATAACAGAGTTGCTTAATGCTCTCAACGAAAGCACCAAACTATTGACGACATTTTTTCGTCAACTAAAAATAAGAACAATTAAGAAAATATATAATTTATGTTAGAACCACCATAATTGATTCCAGTTAGTTACAGTAATTTCTTTATTTTGTCAATGCTGTCCGAATTGGTATTCTGTTATAACCAATTCAGTTGTAACAAACTTTTCCATTTTCACCTATTTTGTAATATGTATTTATACTCAAAAGCATTCAATGAAATGTACAGAGAACATTTTTCAAATCTTAGTCTCTCATTTCTCAACTGGTATCACGAGCCATACCTTTTTTTTCTCTCCTCTAAGTTCTTGAATACCTGCAATGGCGTCATCTTCCTCCAATGATCCTCCTGTGAATGATTCCCCCAATGCTCGTTCTTCTCTACCTCAAGTTGCTCCACTGATGATTATCCCTGCTCAGATTGCTGCACTCAATCTTCGACTCACTCGCACGAACTACACTTACTGGCGTTCTCAAGTTCTACCGACTGTTCGAGCTCATGATCTTGAAGGTTTTCTTATTGGTGCGCGTCTTCGACCTCCGACTACTGTTCCTAATTCTGTCGATCCTACTCGCCTGGTTCCAAATCCGGACTTCAACTCCTGGATTCGCTTGGATCAATTTCTGATGAGTTGGCTTCTCAACTCAATCTCTGAAAACATGCTTGGCCTTGTTGCTCGCTGCACTTCTTCCGCTCATATCTGGCAAGAGCTTGCTCAGATTTTCTCCAATACTTCAAAGGCCAGGATCCTTCAGCTTCGAACGCACCTTCAACTGACAAGAAAAGGAGCCACTCCTATTGATGAGTATGTTCTTAAAATGCGTTGCATTGCTGATTCCTTAATGTCTGCAGGTCACATGATTAGTGATGAGGAGCTCATTCTGTATATACTTGGGGGTCTTGGACTAGAATTTGATTCAGTAGTGGTCAACCTAACTTCGAGAGACAATGTTACTCTGCCTGAATTGCAATTTGCACTTCAGAAATATGAGATGAGGCTTGAACAACAAAATGCCATTGCAATAGTGGATCTGCAAAATCCATCAGCTAATCTTGCTGTTTCTACCAATTACGGACGAGCCAGCCGCAATAACAATAATCCAGGCTTCTGTAGCCGTGGTTTCCGAGGTCGTGGTGGCCGTCACAACTTCAATCGTCGTAATACAAACTCCACTCGTCCGATTTGCCAAGTCTGTGGCAAACAAGGTCACATAGCCTTAAAGTGCTATCATCAATTCGACCTAAGCTATCAAGGAGAGAACACCTCCTCTGGAACTGAAACTGAATCTACTGAGCATCCTCCGCAAGCCAATCTTGCTCATCCAGATACATCCGCTGATCCAAACTGGTACATGGACAGCGGAGCATCTCACCATGTTGCCTCGACCACAGCAGCTATCAATACTCCTACTACATACAAAGGAAAGGAGAAGCTACTTGTTGGTAATGGATCTCAACTTTTCATTAAGAATATTGGTGATGCTCATATAACTGCTAGTAGATCTATGCATCTTAAGAATGTTCTTCATGTTCCAGCCATAAAGAAAAATCTGATAAGCATTTCTAAGCTAACCTGTGATAATAATGTTTCTATAGAATTTACATCTAACTTTTGTTTTGTTAAGGACACTGTTACAAACCAGGTTCTACTTCAGGGAATACTTAAAAATGGACTATATCAGCTGGTGCTGCCTTCTTCAAATTCGTCTTCCAGAATAAAGCCATGTGCATCAGTCCCTCCCAGTGCTTTTCCAGCTTCAATTTCTCACTCGTCAGTCTCCAATAAATGTAACAATTGTGTTTCATCTAATGTTTCTTCAAATTTTACTTCAAAAGTTAGTTTGTGGCATCAAAGGCTTGGTCATCCAGCCTCTAATGTTCTTTCAAATCTCTTGAATAAAATGTCTATTTCTTGTCCCAAATCTGAGTTTAATTTCTGTGATGCATGTCAATATGGCAAAAATTCTCTTATGCATTTTTCAAGCTCTCAAATAAAAACCACCTCTCCTTTAGAATTGATTCATGCGGATGTATGGGGTCCATCACCTCATGCCTCCACCGAAGGGTACCTTTATTATCTACTGTTTGTGGATGATTTTACAAAGTTTTCTTGGATTTATCCTATGAAACTAAAATCTCAGGCCTACTCTATCTTTATTCAGTTCAAAACATTAGTTGAAAAACAATTAGACTTACCCTTAAAAGGCCTACAAACAGATTGGGGTGGGGAGTTTCGAAAATTACAACCTCTTCTACAACAACTAGGCATCATTTTTAGGCACCCCTGCCCTCATACACACCCACAACAAGGGAGAGTGGAAAGAAAACATAGACATGTTACAGAAATGGGACTTACCCTATTAGCACAAGCCAAACTACCCTTGATTTTCTGGTGGGATACCTTTGTATCAGCTGTTTACTTAATAAACAGGTTGCCAACGATTACTTGCAATTACAAATCACCCTTTGAATGCCTATATAATCTGGTTCCTGATTACAACTTTCTAAAAAATTTTGGCTGTGCATGTTTTCCCTTCTTAAGGCCTTACAATAAGAACAAATTCGAATTCAAAACTTCAAAGTGTCTTTTTCTTGGATATAGTCCATTCCACAAAGGGTATCGTTGTCTTCATCCTAGTGGTAGAATCTATATTGCCCGCAGTGTCAACTTTAATGAAAAAGAATTTCCTTATCTTGACCTCTTCTCTAAATCTCAGCCACCAACTTCACTTCAGTTCAAACAAAATCTTACTTCACCTACATTTGTTCTACCTTTTTCATCTCCTACATCATCAAATCCTTCCTTAGAAATCAATCATAACACCCCACTGCGTGCACATCCCACTTCTATCTCAAATGAAGGCAACATTGCAGCTGATATTCCACAAGTATCTGAAGCTGAACATTCTTTGGAACATGTTCCTAACAATACTGAGGTTAGTGAAAATGCTACTGAACATTTATTATCAATTGCTAATGCTTCTCCCACTACTGACACATCTGAAATGAGTCTTATCCCTTCATCTCCACCTCCACTACCATCACGACATCCTATGCAAACCAGATCCAAATCTGGTATATATAAACCCAAGGTTTTCATGGCTACCACCTCTTCCCAAATATTATATGAAGAGCCCACTTCTGTTAAGCAAGCACTTCAGCTACCACATTGGAAAGCTGCAATGGAACAAGAATTTCAGGCTCTTATGCAGAATAATACTTGGGTTTTGGTTCTTGTCAAAGATAACATGAATGTAGTCAGTAGTAAATGGATTTTTTGAACCAAATACAAAGCAGATGGCTCACTAGACAAGTTCAAAGCCAGACTTGTAGCAAAAGGCTTTCAACAAACGCCTGGACTGGATTTTTCAGATACATTCAGCCCTATTATAAAAGCCTCTACAATTCGAGTAGTGCTCTCTTTGGCTGTTCAGTTTGGATGGGATATTCAGCAAGTTGATGTCAAAAACGCATTTTTAAATGGTCACTTAAAGGAACAAGTGTACATGAAACAGCCAACTGGGTTTGTTAACTCTACATATCCTCATCATGTTTGTCTATTGCACAAGGCTATCTATGGCTTGAAACAAGCTCCTAGAGCATAGTTTGAAAAGTTAAAAACTGCTCTGGTTAGTTGGGGATTTCACTGTTCTACATCAGATACTTCACTCTTTTACACTTCTACAAACGCCTCCCCACTCATTGTTCTCGTCTATGTAGACGATATCCTTATCACTGGTGCCAACAAAACTCTCATTTCCAAGCTTATTTCAGACCTTCACACAAAATTTGCCCTCAAATCTCTGGGTTCTGTTAACTATTTTCTTGGCTTTGAGGTGCACAGAACCTCTGCTGGTCTTCATTTAACTCAGTCCAGATATGCCTCTGAGTTACTCAGAAAATCAAATTTGGATATGTCAAAAGCAGTCCCTACACCTATGGTTCTTGGCAATAAATTGTGCCTAAATGACAGCCCCTTACTTGAAAAACCAGAAACTTATCGCAGTATAATTGGTGCTCTTCAAAACTTAACTTTGACAAGGCCTGATCTATCCTTTGCAGTCAATAAGCTCAGTCAATTTCTTAAAGCACCAACAACTAATCACTGGAATGCCTGCAAAAGAGTTCTTCGCTACATTCAAGGAACCTTACATCTTGGCCTTTCTTTCAAACAATCTGCAGTTCTCACCTTACAAGCTTTTTCAGATGCAGATTGGGCATCAAGTCTAGATGACTGAAAATCCACTACTGGTTATTGTCTTTTCCTTGGTGATAATCTGATTACTTGGGCTTCTAGAAAACAACAGGCTGTTTCCAGATCAAGTGTTGAATCAGAGTACCGAGCTCTAGCATCTACTACAACCGAACTCATTTGGCTACATTCTCTACTCAAGGAGATTGGCATTCAAGTTTCTACATCTGTTCCCATCCTTTGGTGTGATAATCAAGAGGCTCAAGCCTTGGCATTAAATCATGTTTTTCACTCTAAAACAAAGCATATAGAGTTAGATGTTCACTTTGTTCGTACACAGGTTCAAGAGAAGAAACTTGAAGTTAGATATATCTCCTCTGACGAACAACCAGCAGATATCTTCACAAAGCCTATTTCGTCACCAAGGTTTCAGTTTTTATGTAACAAGCTTCATTTGGAATACTCCAAATATAGCTTGAGGGGGGCTGTTAGAACCACCATAACTGATTCCAGTTAGTTACAGTAATTTCTTTATTTTGTCAATGCTGTCTGAATTGGTATTCTGTTATAACCAATTCAGTTGTAACAAACTTTTCCATTTTCACCTATTCTGTAATATGTATTTATACTCAAAAGCATTCAATGAAATGTACAGAGAACATTTTTCAAATCTTAGTCTCTCATTTCTCAACTATTTAGCAAGAAAAGAAGAACACATATTTTTATGTAGTTCAGCAGTTAAAATTTGTGAACGTCCACAAGTCACTTTTATTGAAATCAGCATGAAAGCTTCAAGGAAGAGAAATTTCACAGAATGTTTCTTAGTACAAAATGGCATATGTTTACAAATGATTATTCATAGACTATTTATAGGCCTAGTTACACGACTTCTCTCTTAATCTTTGGGATATTATAAGAAACATATCGGTCTAAATCGGGACAACAAATCCCGCAGAATACACAATCGATCACATTTATTACGAATAAATATCCCTAAACAATAGGGTTGATTACACGGTTTGTACTAAATCCCCTGATTATAAGGATTTCCCAATAGCATCTCTATGCATTAATTTAACTCGTCTTCGATCTTGAATACTTCTCCAACACGCTTTTGAGATCAAATTTAGCTTCGAGCTCATCGTTCCAGTTGTCACTACCTCCTTTCTTGATTGGTCTTTCAGACTCATCTTTTGGAGGAGAGTCTTGTTATCTTCAAACCTGCAACTCATGCTCGAGTGAAAATGATGGCTCCAGAACATCGCATATATTTGTGTAAGTATAATGTTAATACTTATTAAATACGAGCTCATACCTTACTAGTCTACATTTCAAGGTTGTTTATTAATTCTCAAAATTTGGGTGTAACATTTTGCCCCCTCAAAAGTGTTGGTTCGAATCCTATGAGAAAGAAACTTTTGAACTTCACTTTCAGAAAACGTGCCCACCTACCACACTCGAGTATGGGCACGTGTCAACATAGGGATGGATCTAAGAGTACTCTAGTACTCTCTTACTGCATATGTCCTTTATTATTCCCTTTTTTGCCACCAGTTCTTGATATTAAACGTGATCCCTTGGATCATGTTTTAACCAGAATCAAGTTTTAGATTCCCCTTCGAATGCCACCTTTTTGCCTATTTAAACCCCTTATTCACCTTCTTCATTTTCACTTTTGCCTTTCCGTTTTTAGAAGAGAGAAACATGAACCAGAGCTCTCAAGCCCTTGCATGTTGTCCAAGCCAAAAGCAAAGAAACAGTTGTTCGCTCGATTCCATCGCCTCATTCCTACTTCCAATCTACGATCTCTTCATTCCCAGGATCGACTTCACGTAAGTTCTTCAAACCCTGCTTCTTTCCTTTTCTTATTTTGTATACAGTTTTCTATGTTTTTGTGCCTGAAAAAACTTTTCTGGTTGGAATGCTCATGGTATGTAGATGTTGTTTATTCATAGGGTGCACAATTTTGATGGGTAGAGATCTGTTTGGGAAAAAATGGGTAAAGTAGTGAAAATGACTTCTTTTTTAAGTTATTGGGTAATAGGGTATAAGTTTCGTGTAGTGTAAGGAATATGGTTTTGAATTAGGGTATTAATGCACATAACCCGATGACATCTCCTTTTTGGGTAACTGCCCATTTCTTCCTAGAAATTTGGGGTACCCCAAATTGGAAGTAACTATCCCACTCTCGTGTGAACCTACTCTCGGTGCCCCAAGCTTATAACAACTCGGTTGCGGCATTTGAGCAGTCTCGCTATTTTGAGTCTTCAGGCTCGATTTATTCTATCTCGTTATCTTGTGCTTGCAAGCTCGAGTTATTAAGATTTTCTCTTCCTTTTTTTTCTAAGTAATGGGCCCTCACCCTTTTCTTTATTTTTAGATGATGCAGTCTTCAGAGAATCGGTGGGGGCCCAAGTTTGTGATCCCTTACTACCCACCGTCTCCTCGAGTCGAATCTCCCTTTACTCGAAACCAACTATTGATTCGAGAGCATGAAGAACGCCTCTAACAAGAAGACATACGAGCCCACTTCCGATGTCAGATTGACGAGGTCGAAAAGGGAAAAAGAATGAGACTACAATTTTCCATGTATCCTGACCCAGACCCCGAGGTTCGTCCATTACCCCTAGATCTCAAGTGTAGGGCCACTGTAGCATTTCCCCCAGGCGAGCTCTCCTTCGGATTCATGGAGGGTACCTCAGCCCAACCTTTCCATCAGACAGTCCCTGAAGTCTCTTCCTCCCCAACCTCGGAGAGTTCTTACTTCGAGCCCAAACACTATCGGAGTTCCGTCACCTCCACGAGACAAATTTTGAACATTCTGTCTTGTCATGGGCTAAAGTTGTCTGAAAAATTGGTGTGCCGGGCTGCTAGCTTCGACGAAAGGAGCTGATTTGCTCTGGGTGAAGACGACCCGGAGAGAAAAGTCTAGCTCATGACCTGGAGTCGTGAGCACATGAGGGCTCGGACACTACTGCCCTTGAAGGAATACTTTAAGAAGTTCACCAGCTATGTCTGTATCGCCCCCTTCCAGCTCCAGTCCAATTCTTATAGGGTCCTTGCAACACTAAAGTCCCTCGACACATGATATTTTATATCTCTTTTGCTTGAAAATAAACCCCTCTCGAGCTCACGGTGGAGATGGCTTCTGTTACCTGTCGAGCTAGCTAAGGGAGAGAAGGTTGTTCGAGGACATACCTAATCATCCTCCGAACTTCAAGACAATCTTCTTCTGGAAAAACGGGCTCATTCCATCCAGATTTTACTCTTTTCCAACAAATATGCAAGTACCTTTTCCCACTCTTCTTCTTGAATTCATTCATTTCGAGCTCGAGGTGCTAATCCAAGTTACTTGTGCAGCCAATTACTACAGTCTGAAGCCCACTGAGGCCATGAAGGACCACAAGGAAAAACTCTTGAGGCTCTCGTATGGTCAGCGATCCCTCAACTATCTCCTACATGAGGATAAGCTACGTCTATGCGGCATCCTCAATGTAGATGAGTCTACGGATGATGCCACGAATCATAAATACGCGAGGTGGGAAGATGTCCCTATTCCAACTGCCATGCTTCCCTCCAAAAGGATACATTTGAGCTCACGGTCTCGAGTCTCCGTTCCCCGCTTAGTTGAGCCTTCAGGCTCGGGGACCAAAGCACGAGACGAGGCCTCTTCTAGCCCGTCGGATGGAGGTAAAGTCATGTTAGACCTGTCCATGTGATCGTCAACCCTTTTAAAACAAGAGCCCAATGTTGTCGTCCTTTTTAATGATCCTCAGAACAATTTCATGACCTGGTCGGGGGAAGATCTTAAGGTGCATAGGGACGAAAGTTGGTTAGGAAAGTACCAAACAATGGATTGCATAAACTAGGAAGGATAGCCGTCCAGTACGAGACTAATGACTATAGAAGTTTTTTGAGGATGCCCTACTTATCAAGAGGGAACTCCCTTAGAATCATTTGAAGATAGAGGGATTTCCTGGTCCCCATGTTCGAGCTAGAGGGGATCTTTTAGTTAGTTTTTTTTTTTACTTAGAAGTCCCAATATATATATATATATATATATCTTTAAAACATGATCAAGTACTAATGTTTGTTTTCTTTTTTTTAGGTGAAATGGATTTGTACACCGATAACACCCTTAGCCAGCCCACCGAGTCTAAGGGGTCCAAGCGTAACCGGGTATCCTCGAAGGGAGCTCATTTTTCAAAGGTCGCCAGAATGACTGAGGCTACCCCATCGGCCTCAAAGTAAGTTGAGTCGAACCCTGCACTGTTCCTCCAGTGTTCTCGGAGGTTTTTGTTCTTCCTCCCTCGAGCCAAGCAAAGAAAACTCATCCTTCCCCCACTCCAATCCAGGATAGCAAACTCAACGTCGCGACCTACATTCTTGAGTCTGTGGTAGATAATGTTGTAGGCTCCTCAGGAGTTCAATTGGGTTCAGATGCTTTGACCCTCATATGCCAATGCTTTGACAACCTTGGGGCTCCCCAATGGGAGTTCGTAAAAGGTTGTGAGAATGCCACCATCCTTTTCGACAAGAGTAGAGTTATTCTCTTTGGTAAGTCTTTCCTCAAGATTGACAAACTTTGTGTTTAACGCCAAACTCTTTGTTTTCTTGATTTTTAATATCTGTTCTCAATTACAGGCCTTCCTTGCCTTCATCCAGCAGAACTACACCTTGGACCGCGAGGTTGCAATGAGCAAGGTGCATGCTCAAAGTGCCAAGGAGGCACAAATCAAGGCCGAAGATGACCTTAAGAAGGTGGAAAAGGAGATGGAAGAAAAAGTTCTGGAGCTCAAGCGGGCACAATAAGAGCTGGAGGCAAAAGACTTAGAGCTTAAGAGGGCCCAAGAGCTAAATTCCAAGCTTGAGGAGGACAAGGAGACAACTTTCGAGTTCATTGAGAGCAAGAAAACTCGTCTTCTTGATGAATTTAGGACAAAGAAGGATAACGTCGTCGATATGATGATGTATCGTATCTGGGCCACAAATCCCAACCTCGATACCACTTTCTTGGCTAGGAATGAGACCGGGTATGTCGACAGGTGACAGGCTCATTTGGAGGAGAAAGAAGCTAGGCTCGAATCTCAGGAGGCTGCAAAGGCTAAGGAGCAAGCCGGATCAACGGATGCTGGAGTTGCCAATCCATGAAGATCCAAACATGGGTTGTGACCCATGGTATTATTATTTTTTGTAATTATAATTTTTGATGCCCTTGGGGCAAAGACAATTTACAGATCGAGCTTGAGCTATTTTTATTATCTTGTGAATGTTTTTCCTTAATGGTAGTTTTTATGCTTTTAATTTTCTAGCTTGAAAACGATTTTGCACATCATCTACCTTTAGCTTATTGTTTTTTGCAAAAAATTCCAGTACTTATTTCGATTTATGAATATTGTTGGTTAATTTAGAATTCCAACCTTTCCCTCGTATCGATTTATCTGTACCAGTTAATCTAGACTCGTAATGAAATTAAACTCGTGTTTGGTTATTGGTCCACACACTTATATTTTTATTTTTACTATATTTTTCTCGAGCTTATGATATGATGGTATACCACTTATGCCCCCCTTATATTCCTATGATTGAGAAATCTTAGGTTATTGAATATTGAGAGCTTGCGGAAAATAACAAATAAAAATAATGAAGATGAATTAACATTTTATTGATAAAAGGTCGCGTTAAAGCCTTCAAGAGCAAACCCTGTGGGAAAATCTCAAGAAGGGGAAAAGAGTGCCTTTGGAAAATACAAGCTTGGTTATAACTAAACAAACATCATCCCATAATTTATTGATGATATGGTCGTAGATGCTCAATGTTCCAAGCTCGTGGGACCAGTTCTCCATTAAATTGAGCTAGTTTATAGACTCCAGATCGAATAACAAATTCAATTTGATAAGATCCTTCCCAATTAGGCCCGATTATGCATGCAGAGGGATCTCATGTGGCCAAAAATACGTGCCTCGGCACCAATTCTCCCAATCCAATGTGTTTATCTCGAACCCTTTTATTGAAATATCTTGTAGCTCTTTGCTGGTATGCAGCATTTTTAAGTTGGGCTTCATCTAGCTTTTCTTCAATTAGATCTAGGGAATCTTCAAGCTGGGATTGGTTTGAGTCTTGGTTATATGCTTTGTGTCTTATAGTAGGAACTTTGTCCTCAATTTGTAACATTGCCTCGTAGTCACAGGTTAGGGAGAAGGGTGTGTGTTCGGTTGAGGTCCGAATTGTCGTCCTGTATGCCCATAAGACTTGTGGTAAATCTTGCATCCATCTTCCTTTAGCTTCTTCAAGCCTTTTCTTCATAGAATTATGTAGAGTTTTCTTTATAGCTTCGACCTGACCATTTGCTTGGGGATGGGTCATCGATGAGAAGCTTTTAATAATCTCATTTTTCTCGTAAAACTGTGTGAACAGCTCGCTGTCGAATTGGGTTCCACTGTCTGAAACTATCTTCCTTGGCATCCCATGTCTACAAATGATCTTCTTTACCACAAAGTCCAGAACCTTCTTCGAGATGATCGTGGCCAGAGGTTCAGCCTCGGTCCATTTTGTGAAGTAGTCCAGGGAAAATACTGCATATTTGACCCCATTTTTCTCGTTGGTAGGGATCCAATGTGGTCAATTCACCATACTACAAATGTCCAAGGGGAATTCATCATGGTGATCTCGATTGGTGGAGCTCGTGGTATCGAGGTGAATCGCTGACACTTGTCGCAACGCTTTACGTATTCAAATGAGTCAGCCTTTATCGTTAGCCAGAAATATCCTTGTCTTATTACTTTCTTTGAGAGGTTGTTCCCCCCAGCGTGATCTCCAAAAAATCCTTCATGAACTTCTTCTAGGATTTTCTTAGCTTCGGGAGGGGTTACACATCGCATTAACGACATATAATATCCTCATCTATACAATCTCCCTTCCAAGATAGTATACCTTGGTATTTTGTACATCAATTTTTGGGCCTCGTTACGCTCTACAGGTAGGTTTCCAATTACAAGGTAGTCGATTATAGGTGTCATCCAAGTAGGATGAGAATCTATCATGTCGACTTCGAACTCGTCGGGCTTGGTTATGCTTGGTTTCGGCAAGAAATCCACTGGTACCACGTTGAGTGTGTCAACCTCCCTGGTTGTGGCAAGTCGAGCTAGGGCGTTTGCATTCGAGTTCTATTCTCACGGAACCTGCCCAATCACGTAGTACTCGAATTATTCGAATGCCTTTTTGACTTTTTCCAGGTACACTACCATCTTAATCCCTTGAGCCTGGTAATCTTCTAGCACTTGGTTGACTACCAACTGAGAATCACTATAATAGTGTATGGCCTTAGCTTTTAGCTCGAAAGCTATTCAGAGTCTTGCTAACAATGGCTCATATTCAGCCTCGTTATTTGTAGCCTCGAAGCCAAACCTTAAGGCTGAGTGAAACCTATTTCCTGACAGGGTTATTAGGATAATGTCTGCTCTTGATTTGATCTCATTGGAGGATCCATCGACATAAAGTCTCCACAGCTCGTGGGTTGGGGTTATGACTTTTTCGTTGGAGATTCCTGTACATTTGACTAGAAAGTCAGCCAAGGCCTGACCTTTTATCGTCGTTCTCGGGTGGTATGTGATTTCAAATTGCTCAAGACCACCCACTTTAATAGCCTTTTGAATGCTTCAGGTTTTGCTAATATCTGTCTTAGTGGATGATCGATCAGCACTTGAATAAGATGCACTTGAAATTAAGGTCGAAGCTTTCGAGCTGCATGAACCAGGCATAGTGCTAGTTTTTCCATCAGTTGATATCTTAATTTAGCTCCCAGGAGTCTTTTGCTAACATCGTAGACTAGTCTTTGTACTTTTTTATCCTCCTGAACAAGTGTTGCATTGATGGCATGCTCAGTTGTAGTGAGGTATAAGTACAATATTTTCCCTGTGACTGGTTTGGATAAGATTGGTGGCTCAATGAGGTGCTTTTTTGAGAGCCTGGAAGGTGAGCTCGCACTGGTCTGACCACTCGAACTTCTTGCCCCCTCATAAAAGATTAAAGAATGGTAGACACTTGTCTGTAGATTTCAAAATGAACCTACTTAATGCCTCCATACGTCCAGTTAGACTCTTAACATCTTTATGCTTTCAGGGTGAAGGCATATCAACTAAGGCTTTTATCTTATCCGGGTTTGCCTCGAAGCCTTGAGCATTTACTATGAATCCGAGAAATTTTTTTGACGATACTCCGAATGAGCATTTTTGCGAGTTGAGCCTCATCTTGTATTTTAAAAGTATATCAAAGCATTCTGGGAGGTCGTCAACATGGTTATTACTGTGTCTGGACTTGAACAACGTGATGTCCACATACACTTCCATGTTATTTCCTATCTGCTAAAAAAACATCCTATTTACCAATCTCTAATACGTAGCCCAAGTATTTTTGAGCCTGAATGGCAACACATTGTAACAATATATCAATTTATCCATCATGAAGCTCGTATCCTCTTGGTCGGGTGCATGCATGGCTGTCTGGTTATATCTATCGTTGAGAAAATTTTATTGTTGTTTGAACAATGTTTAGTTCATTTTTTTAGTTAATTTGGAATTTTATTGCATGTAATGACTTTAGAATATTTTATTTATAATTTGATTATTCTTAAATTTTTTCTTTAGACATGCAATTGAATATTTGGACTTTTTCTCTTCCATTAAAATGAACGAACGCTCAATAATTCAGAATTATTTAAAGTACCAAAACCACAAGGTAACAAACGTTTCAAACAAAGATGACACGTATCTTTGACATCTTAGACTTGGTCATATAGGTCTAGATATGATAAATTGGTTAACAAAAGATGTACCTTTGAGTGTACTAAGAGTAGGAACTCTTCTGGTTTGTGAATCCTGTCTAGAAGGAAAAATGATCAAACGTCCTTTCTCAGCAAAAGGCAATAGAGCAAAAAAAAAAACCTTTGGAGTTTGTACACATCGATGTCTGTGGTCCAATAAATGTACAAGAAAAAGGTGGGTATGAATATTTCGTCACTTTTATTGACGATTACTCAAGATATGGTCATACTTACCTAATGCTTAGGAAATCTGAAACCTTTGGTAAGTTTCAAGAATTCAAAGCTGAGGTTGAGAAGCAGTTAGGTAAAACTCTAAAGACACTTCGTTCTGATCGAGGTGAAGAATATTTGGATTTAGAATTCAAAGATTTCTTTCTTGAGCATGGTATTCTATCCCAACTCACAGTACCAGGAATGCCACAGCAAAATGGTGTTTTTGAAAGAAGAAACAGGACCTTGTTGGACATGGTCAGATTTATGTTAACCTACTCTTCACTTCCTCTCTCATTCTGGGGATATGCACTTTAAACAAAGACGTACATTTTGAATGTAGTCCCATCTAAGACCATTAGCAAAATGCCACTGGAACTGTGGAATGGAAACAAACATAGTTTGCACCATTTCCGCATTTGGGGCTGTCCTGCTCATGTTCTTAGACCTAAATCAGGGAAACTTGAATCAAGGTTGGAAGTGTGCATTTTTTTGGCTACGCTCCAGAAACAAGAGGTGATTATTTCTATAGTCCCAATGATCAAAAGGTATTTGTTTCCACAAATGCAACCTTCCTTGAACATGACTATATGAATAACTTTAAACCTTGGAGCAAGGTAGTATTGGAGGAACTCACAGCTGATAAGATTCCATCACAATAATATTCATTATTAAATGATAAACGAAAAACCGAGGAAACCATGATTCCTGGAAAACAAACCCCGGTGCAACGTCGTAGTGGGAGGATTGTGAGACAACCTGTTCGCTACGAACATGAGGCACATGTCCTTGTTCCTGATACAGACAAGGATGATCCTAAAAAGGAAAAATGGCAAGAAGCCATGAACCAAGAAATGGAATCAATGTATTCCAATTCTATCTAGGAACTTGTGGATCCACCTGAAGATGTAAGGCCCATAGGGTATAAGTGGATATACAAGAAGAAAAAAGGTGTATATGGGAAATTAAAGACTTTCAAAGCAAGGCTTGTAGCCAAAGGTTACACTCAGAGAGAAGGTGTTGATTATGAAGAAACATTTTCTCCTGGGGCCATGCTCAAATCCGTTCGTATCATCTTATCCATAGCGACTGCCAATGATTATGAGATATGGAAAATGGAAGTCAAGACAACATTTCTGAATGGCTATCTTGATGAAAGTATCTATATGGTACAGCCAGAAGGGTTCATAAAGAAAGGGGAATATCAAACAGTGTGTAAGTTTCTGAAATCCATTTATGGATTAAAGCAAACATCTAAATCTTGGAATATCACTTTTGATGAAACAATTAAAACATATGGCTTCGAATAGAATGTCAATGAAGCATGTGTGTATAAATACATCAAAGGAAAAGTGATGGATTTCTTAGTTCTTTACATTGATGTCATTTTTCTCATTGGGAACAATGTAGAGATATTGCCAAACATAAAGAAATGGTTAGCTAAAAAGTTCCAAATGAAAGATTTGAGAGAGGTGAGCTACGCTCTAGGAATCCAAATCCTAAGGGATAGGAAGAACAAGCTCTTGGCACTTTCTCAAGCTAATTATATAGATAAGGTGCTTGAAAGATTCTCTATGGAGAATTCTAAGAAAGGTCAATTATCGACCAGACATGGAATTGCTCCCTCCAAGGAACAATGTCCCAAGACACCTCAGGAGAAAGAGGATATGAGAAAGTATCCCTATGCTTCAGCAGTTGGGATTCTGATGTATGCTATGTTGGGTACTACGTTCAACATATGTTATGCAGTTGGGATTGTAAGTTGTTATCAATCGAATCCTGGTTTGGAACACTAGATTGCAATAAAGCACATTCTCAAGTATCTTAGGAGAACTAGAGAGTATATGCTGGTATATTCAGGGGGTGAGCTAAACCATACTAGATACACATATTCTGATTTCCAATCCGACAAAGACAGTAAAAAATCGACATATGGATCAATGTTCACTCTTGGTGGAGGAGTTGTGGTCTGGAGAAGCATTAAGCAATCCAGCATAGCTGATTCAACCATGGAAGTCGAATACATAGCGGCTTGTGAAGCAACTAAGGAAGAGGTTTGGTTGAGGAAGTTCTACAATGATCTGGAAGTTATTCTAGATATGAGTAAGCCATTACTCCTGTATTGTGACAATAGTGGAGCAGTAGCTAATTCCAAAGAACCTAGAAGCCACAAGAGAGGGAAGCATATAGAAAGAAAATACCATCTGATAAGAGAGATTGCACACCGAGGTGATGTGACTGTGATGAAGATAGCATCGGAACAGAACTTGGCTGACCCGTTAACCAAGACACTTTCTGCAAAGTCGTCCATGGGTCATGAGCGCAATATGGGATTAAGGAAAATGCCTCACTTTCTTTGATGGCAAGTGGAGATTGTTAGGATTAATGCCCTAAAAGCATTATAACGTCCTCCTAATCCAAGACTGTTACATTGTGTACTTTAAATGGTGCTAGACTTGCTAATCAAATCATTTGGCTTAAAACGTGTAACTATGGTTAATGTCAAGGGTTAGGGTTAAATATTTTGATCAAAGGAACCGTTGACTTTTATTTAAAAAGTTTCATACATTCGTGGGATCCCAAAATATTACAACCAAATTCTTAAAAAGATGTATGTATATAAAAAATTACATCCAGCTGACCTAAGCGGCAAAAATAGGGCTACAACCCTAGTTCCTTTGAGATATCCTCAGCCATGGTGGTTGAGTAGTTGCATATGTACATGCCGCCATCAAAGCTCCCCAACTCATGGCTGGTCAAGCTTTTCCCTTCCTCTTACCTGCGCCACAAAGCACCCGGAGCCAAGGCTTAGTAAGAAAAATATATGTGTGCATAAACAGAGCAATATAGATTCCCAGATACTTATCTAGCATGCCCAGCAGTAATAACCTACACATACAGTCGTTCAGCTACAAACAAATGGTCATTGGATCAATTTGGGGCCGCTGCCTTGAATAGTTGACCATAGAGCCAACCCTGGACCTATGCCCTAGCTATGTGACCATAGAGTCACATGTGGCCCTCGCCCTTAGCTTTGAGTAACTAGTCATAGAGCTAGCCCAATACCTTTGGTTTTCCAACGACCATTGAGTCGGCCAACGTAATAGTACGTTGCTGATTTAGGCCTAAGCCTTTCGACCAGCGCGCAACGCGCTTTTACCGTCCTTGACTAATAAGTCAAGCCCTGATCCAGGTATTCAAACTTCAATACAAAAACATATATGAATAGGCATATCCTAACAAAATGAGCACGCATGTATGTTAATAACATAACACCATTGAGTAACCATACTCATAATACTAATCATACCTACTTAACGGGGCCTCAGGCCCTGACCATAGAATCAATGCAACAAACATGAAATACTTAAGCAGGTATAGAATATTCAAGTAGGATCAATCAACATGTGAAACAATATCTTAAACATAAATGTTCTCATGGGCCCAAGCCCTAATCATAATTATTGATAACAGTCAGGCCAAGCCCTGATCACATATAACACGTATTGGGTGGAGTTTTCTTACCTCAGGTCCAAGTATAGCGTAAATAAGAACGACCCTCGAGCACGATCTCAGTTCCGAGCCAATAACGATAACCTAGTCACAACCATAATATAGGATTCCATCAATAACGAGCAAATAAAGGCTTCTGGACCGAATCCTAGCCTTCGAGGCCTCGAATTCCACTAAGACGGGTAGTAGAATCGATCCCGAGCCCTAAGGAAAAGGTTCCCGTCACTAAAAACTCACCAAGGCCAAAACTGCCCAGGCGGGCCGCGACCTGCCCTTGAGGGTCGCAACACCCCCTCTAACCCGAGGCCCTCTCCCTCTGCCAAAGGGATGCGGGTCGCGACCTGCCCAAGAAGGTCGTGGCGCGCCTCCCAAACAGAGGCCTCCCAGAGCCCTGGGTTCAGCTTAGTCGCGACCCCTCAAGAACAGAGCCGCGACTTGGCCCTGCGAACCCAGATTTTCCTCATTTTCCAACAGCCAAATTCAACCCAAACTATCCCAATTTCACCCCAAATGATAATTCAATCACCACAACAGTTCTAACATCTTCCCAACAAAAAAACCCAACAAGAATCTAGTTATAAAACTCATCAAAACATCAAATTCACTCTTGAGCTAAAAGGTTCAAAACACCTCAAGAACAGCCATGGATTCTACAAAAATTCAGTTACAACAAAGAGATTGAATTGTTACCTTAGCTATGAATGAAGATCCCCTAGCCATAAGCTATCCAAATCCCAATCCCAAAGCCTTCAATTCTTTGGTTTCTAGCCAAAATCCTTCTTAATTCTTCAAAGACTTACTTAATGAAGCTTTAGAGGGAGAGAGAGAGAGATGGCCAGTGGTACACTTCTGAGTGTTTCTTTTTGTTTCCCAAGGCTTAAGTTTCACTTAAGCTAATCACGAGGCTTAGGGTACCAAAAACGTTCCCAAGGGAAAAAAGGTCAAATTCCCCGGTATTCCCTCCTAAACTTACTAACTCCAAATATATCCCCAATTATTTATTCTCATTACCCGATAACCTAATTTAATGCCAAATACCCCTTGACTCACCCCGAGTCGGGTATTGGGTCCAGTTGTGACTTTCCCGCTAACTTGCTCCCTAGGATCGTCTCGTGCCGAGTAACTCAAATAAACTCACATAATAATGTGGTCTCACACATATATCACAAATATGCACATATATACAATTATGCCCATAATGGGCCAAATTACGAAAGTTGCTCTTCTAATAAGAAACGGGCCTACATGCATATTTAATACTCCTAAACATGCACAACTAGTTATGTTATCGCATAACTCACATAATCACAATCAAATATATCAAATAAACATATAATTTCATATATTGCCATCCTGGCCCCCTAATCAAGTCCCTAAGCCTTATTAGGTAATTTTGGGACGTTACAAGCATGTAAATACATTTTATTGGTTTCAAATAAAAGTACAATTTTATTATATTTGAATGTTATAATTATTGTTTGAATTAATTATATGATAATATCAAGAAAATTCCCTATTCTCATGATAATATGATCTTGTATTAGTATGAGAGAATTAAGATCATATATAATGAATAAAATAGTCAGTAACATATTAAAGTAAGGAATCTTTAATGAATGGTTACTAGTACAGTTTGCTAAGCATGCGAGATACAAGTAATCTAGATTCATATTACTGATGTGGATAGACATCTTAGTAAATGTGCTATATATATATATAGAGATTATATATAACAGACCGATGAGAATTACTTATCTTTATAAACTTGTCGTTTGACGTAAAGATTTAATTCTTGTCATAATAGATGATCATTTGTAGATCAGTCTAAATCCTGAGTATTCATGAACTCCTGTTTATGTTTGTTGGATCTTTTGATTCACTCGTTAAGGTCCCTTAGAATAATGAGGCTAATGACTTTTGTTTTGGAGATTCAATATCATGGATGGCTAGGAACATGAATTACAATATTATAATCCAAACTTTCCTAACGGATCGAATATTGGTCCTTAAGGGTAGATTCTGGAACTGAATAGTTATTGAGCTCAAATCTATAATTAGATTATAGATTAATTATTCGCTAGTGAATTAATGGCACGTAAGGATCAAGAAGTAATTAGAAGGGTAAAATGGTAATTTTGACCAGTTCTAATTAACAAACCAACAATGGAGGACATAACTACATATATTGATTATATCAATGGACTACTAGAGAAAACTCTGTAAATATAATTATGTAAATACTTAGAGTGCAATTCCATATTTATAGTGGAGTAATCATGGAATTAATAAATAAGATTATTAGATTAAATAGTTTAATTAATAATCTAGTTTATTTGAGCTTGGTATTATATGTTTATAGTCCCCAGATCACCTCTGTCCCACAATGTCAAGGGTAAGGATGTCAAAAGAAAGATTTGTTAAGAGAATGGACTAAATTGCAAATGAATTAATTTTCCACGACAAGGAAATAATTATTTGATAATTATGGGTAATTGATTAATTGTGAATTAATTAATTATTTAACTATATATTTTTTATTTTGGAAAACTATAGGTTAAAATTAATATTAATCTTGTTTGGATTAATATAAAGAGAGAAAATAATAAATATCTTATTTATAATATGATATTTATTTATTTATTTTAAAACTGATATTTTAAGATAAAGTTAATTTTGAATTAATTGATATTTATGTTGGAATAAATATCTTGTCTTAAGAGTTGATTAAATAAACAAATGAGAAAATTAGGGCAACCCTAATAGGGTTGGGCGACAGACACTGGACAATACAGTGTGTGAAGCCTAGCATTAGGGATTTTAACTCTGAGATTTGAATTTTGAATTTCAAATAAATTTGTTTAATCAGTGATTTCATTATTCTTTTTAAATATGATTTAAATAGATAATTAAATGAAAATATCTAATCAGTTTTAATTTGAATTATATTTTAATTAAATAAAGATTATTTAATTAGATTAAATATCTTTATAAATCTGATATACATGATATTCAGAAGAAAGATGATGGATAATCAGACTCTCTCTCAAAAGCGATAGTTTTTCTTAAAACCTAAAAACTATTCTAAACCCTATCTCTATCAAAACTCTCTAGATCTCATGTGTTGAGTACATCTAGGGAGTCACATAAATCAACATTTTGAATCCTACGTGCCCACACACGTCCTATGTGTTTGATGATTGGTCTAGAAGATCAGGGTGTAAGATCTCAAAACACTAGATAGGAAGATCAGTGGTTTATACAAAAAGACTCAAGGACACTTGATAGGCTACAAGAGGTAATCCCTCATCTATTTGTATATGATTTAATATTTATATATGTATATGATCCTGGCTGGTATTAATATTTATTAAAATTGGTCCATATATTCCGCTGGGTACCTATGATTTGATCATTTAATACCAACAATTGTACCAGAGCAGTCTATACATATATATAAATATATATTTTAAATTATATGTGGGTTTCTTGCATTTGTTATATGTATGTTGATATGTATATTGAATGGATGGATATGTTTTTTTAATGTATGGTTGAATGATACATCGTTTATTATATGGTGTTATTGGGTTAGGATTTTATTATTTTATCTGAATCTTGTGTAAGCCATAAAGAGCATAGGTTTTTTGTAAAAAAAAAAAAATTTAAATTGTACACAAAGATGAGGAGGAACCCGAGCCATGCACCTAACAGGCACACGGCCTGAGCCCCTACTCACCCTCGCGCACGCCTAGGCCCGAGCCCCTACCTACTGCTGTGCGCCAGTCGCACCCCAGCCCCGTGGCTCCCAGCGTGCACCCAGCGCCCATGCATGCATGCACCCACCTGCCTCTGCATGCGCAAGGCCCACCTGCCAGGCCCGTGCGCCAAGCCCCTAGCCGAGCCCTTGCACGCCAGCCTGCCACTCACCCGAGCCCTTGGCTCATTATGCCGCCGGCCCTAGGGCACCATTTTGGTGCCCAAAATCCTAATTCCTAAGTTGTTATAAAATATCTGTTATTTAATTAATTTTTAAATTATTTGACGCACAACACACTTAAGGGTACGTGTCATTTGGGTATTAGTGAAATTCAATTTTGAGTCTTACATATTTTAATTAAATCATTATTATGATAAACTACAAATTAATCATAAGAGGCCATCTTGGTGCTTAATAGCAATGCTTTTTTTTTTTTTAATGTATGCCCCAACAAGAATTTCGTTAGATTTTGTGTAGGAAAGTCAATGGTCTTCTCTTTTTTTTTTTTTTTGGAATTTTTCACTCTTCTTCTTTTCCTTTTATTAAATACCATAAATTTATACCATTTAATTTAAAACCACAATAATAATGACTATTATTATAGGGTGTTTCTCTAGTACCCCTCCCACTTTTTAGTGTACCAGTTCAATCTCTTTTTGTTTCCGGTATTGGGATGATTTTTTAGTATAATTATTTATATAATTAAGTACATTATAATTATTTAGAGTATTTTATAAATTTTTAATTTTTTTTTGAATAATTTACAATATTAAAAATATAGTTTAAACAAACTAATGTAATTTTAGTATTACAAATTGTTTAGAATTTTTAAAAATTTATAAAATATTCTAAATAATTATAATGTATCCTATTTTTAAACAAAAAATTGATTTCAAAATCAATCGCAAAATACAGTGTGTTTCGTAGAATTTCTCATTATTATATTGTAATTATTCAAAATTTGCATTTCACTTTTGTGGACTTTGTAGTCAAAATTAAGTTTGGCAGCTGCCTCATACCCCATAAATTCACAATCAAAAGAGGAGGTACTTCCAAATATTTGGTGATGATTGATGAGTGACTCTCGTGGGGGGCTCTAAAATGTGATGACACGTGGACTCTAACCCTTTAAACTAAAGTCATCGATATCCTCTTTCCACTCTCGCTTTCCACTTTCCACTTTCCAGAGAATAGATTTTCTAGTTTAATTTTTCTTTTAAAAAAAACTAAACTTAAATTATGCAATAACACATGTTTAGTGAATAAGAATAGATTTTGTAGTACTAATAGTCATTCATTCATATGTTAATTAAAACAACAGTAAGAGAAATCGGTAGGATCTTAAAAACATAACAAAGAAGAGAAAGTGAATCATTCGTTTTACAATCACTTAGGCTATGTTTGTTAGGAATGATGGAGAAGAGGAGAGATGGATAAGTTAGGAAGAATGGGGAGAGTAGTGAAATGAAAGGGAGAGTGACACTCCTCTTAGAAGAAGAATTGAAAGAATGACGAGTAATTTACTTATAAAATTACTTTTTTGTCCTTATAATATTATTATTATTATATATAGACGAAAGAATAACATTTTGGAGGATAATTTATCCACTTTCTCGCTTTTTTTTTTGTCTGTCTTCTCCAATCACTTCCACAAAGGAAATATGAGATATGGTGGGCCCAGAGGATTTCCCATCCCTCCAAGTCTCTTCTCCATTCTCTTACATATGCTACCAAACAAATGGTCTCTATTCTCTTCCCTCCCTCCTTAGCTCTCCCTCCCTCACTAAATCCCCTCTACCAAACACAATGTAATGACTGCTATTATCTTAAATGATTCAAAAGATAATTTTATTCTTTAATTTTTTTTAACTAAAATACTATTCTTTTATTAAAATAATAATTTAATCAATTTAAAATATTTTGATTATGTTTATTAGTTATATGTTTGTAGCACGGAGTGATTCTATTTCTTATTTTAGTAGGATTAAGTAAACAATATAATAAAAATTATGATTTTTTTAATTCTTTTTTTCTCCACTTAATCATTCTAATGTCGATCATAATTTAATAAATATAAAATATTATTAAAAATAAATAATATTTTTGACTCTTCTCTCCCCCAACATATTAACACTACCAATTTGTATCTAGGGCTGGCAATTTTCGATACGACACGATGACACGACTCGAAAACGACACGAAATAAATGGGTTTGGGTGACACATTTAATTTTCGTGTCATAATCGTGTCGACACGTTTAACACGTTTATTAAACGTGTCATTTTCGGGTCAACCCACTTAACCCGAAAATGACACGTTTATGACACGTTAAGATAATATAAACACTTTAATTTATTTTTATATTATGGGGCGGCAGCAGCAACTTAATAGAAACACATGAAAATAAAGCCTTAGTTTATCTTTTTATTTAAGGAGCCCAACCCAATCTGAATTGAAGCCCATGACTTAAAGTTAACTAGGGTTACATAATATTTCCCTAACCCTCTAAAACTCACTTTCAGTTTCAGATCACACTCACACAGACACAGCCGCCCCTCTTGAACGAACACAGCCGCCCCTCTCGATCAACACAGCCTCACCTCCTCGCCTCCCCCTTGCGATCGACACAGCCTCGCCTCCCCTCTCGACACAGCCTCCCCTCTCGACACAGCCTCGCCTCCCATCTCGACACAGCCTCCCCATTTTCACTCTCCCTTCGATTCTCACTCTCCCTTCCATTCTTGTTCTGTAAATAGCAGAGGAGCATGATGGGCTTCGGAGTTCAGACACGAGAGGCTCACTCTCCTCTTCTGCGCTATCTTCTCTCTCCACCACTCTCTCTCTTTCTTTGGTCGTCCTCTCGTCATTCTGCCACCCACAGCCACAACAAAACGGTATTTTTATTTATATATGGTTAGATTTGTTTCTAGTTATAAATTATAATGTAGACAATAAACTTAGGGAATGAATTAGATTTGTTTCAGTTTTAATATCCTTGTTTTTAGGTGGGCATTTCTACACTCAAGCGAAAGACAGTGGTTCTCTATTTGTGGATTCTAATATTGATTTTGTTCTGAATATGAGCTCTGCCTTACTTGTAATTTTTATATGGTTAGCTACTTATTTTCTAGATTTCCCAGCCAAACTTGATTTCTTTATTCTAATATTGTATTTTGCTTTCTTGGATGAAAATAGACTAGGTTTTATTTATTTTTTAATTTTTGTGTTCAAGTCTTCTAGTGAGTTTACATACTAAATTTGCATCAAGTCCACTAGTTCATTGTGAATACAAATTTTGCTAATTCTAATTCATACATAAATGTTATGTTAGTGTACAGATTGTCTACTAGCTTTATTATATTATGTAAATATTAATGCTATATATTATGTTCATTTTTATTTATGTTGATTGGTATTTACTGGTTATATGCTCCCAATGTTATGTGAATTATGAACCACTTTCAATGTCTTGGTTTGAGTATATAAGTTTTGGTCTGTGTATGTGTAACTATTAGACAAGAAAAATGGGACGGGACTGCATTTTTAACATATTTGATGGGGAATTTTTCTAAAGATTTGGTGCTTCACTGAGATTTGATTTGTGAATTTATCTTGCAGATATTGGAGCAGGGAGTTTGTATTTTCAAGGCATTGATTCAAGGTAATTTTACTCTGTTATTTTTTTTTTCAAGTAATGCTTTTTTTTTTTTCAGATTTTCTTTTGTAGTTTCTTTCTCATTAATTGTTTCTCTGTGATACTAATTGTTATTAATTTCTATCTTCAATATTTATGCTAGATGGAAGATCAACCACAGGGTGTTAAAGAGAGTTTGGTGCAGCCACATAACACTAATATGACTACTGAAAACACAGAAGAGTCAACTCAAAATGAGGTAGATTCTAAAACTGCAAAAGGAAAACGTAGAAGAAAATTGACTTCAAATGTTTGGTCTTGTTTTAATATGCTTCCTGTAGATCAAGATAATCAAACACAAAGAGCTGAATGCAAGCATTGCGGTAAAATATATAATGCTGACCCCAAGTATGGGACAGGAAACTTAAGTCGTCACATGAAAAGTTGTGAAAGAAGAGACACTCGTGATATTGGGCAGCTAGTGGTTTCTCAAGACAAAGGAATTGTGGCCTTGGGCTCAAAAAGATTTGATCCGAATCACTTTCGTGAATTGATGACTCGTGCAATAATTTTACATGATTTGCCTTTTTCATTTGTTGAATATGAAGGTGTGAGAGCTACATATGAATATTTGTATCCTGGAATCACTTTAGTAACTAGGAATACTGCAAAGGCTGATGTTGTTAAGATGCATGCATTAGAAAAGGCAAGGATTAAATCAATGTTGAATAATAATTCTAGTAGAATTTGTTTGACATCTGATTTGTGGACTTCTATAGTGACTGATGGTTACATAACCATTACTGCTCATTTCATTGATAAAGATTGGGTGCTACAAAAAAGAATTCTAAATTTTTGTTTCATTCCTCCACCACATTCTGGTGTTGCAATATGTTCAACAATGTTTGAGTTACTATGTGAATGGGGAATTGAAAAGAAATTGTTTGCTCTTACTTTGGATAATGCTTCTTCCAATAATGTGACTGTTGATTTATTGCAAAAAGATTTGACAGCTAAAAATGCACTTCCTTGCAATGGTAAATTTTTTCATATTCGTTGTTGTGCCCATATTCTTAATTTGGTAGTGCAAGAGGGGTTGAAAGATATAGATGGTGTGGTTCTAAAAATTCGTGAAAGTGCAAAATATGTTAGAGGTTCACAAGTTAGAAAGAAGAAGTTTCTAGAATGTGTCAATCTTGTAGGTCTTGACTCTAAGAGGGGTTTAAAGCAAGATGTGCCAACTAGATGGAATTCAACTTTCCTTATGCTTGATAGTGCTATATATTATCGTCGGGCATTTTTCCATTTGGAATTAATTGACAGAAGCTACAAGTCTTGTCCTTTACCATACGAATGGGAAAAAGCTGAGAAGATTAATGAATTCTTAGAACAATTTTACAATGTCACTTGTAGTTTCTCTGGAACTGAGTATCCCACATCTAATTTGTATTTTCCATCAGTGTATTCTTGTTATTTTTCACTGAAAACAGCAAAGGAGAGTGATGATTCATATCTATCAAGTATGGGTAGTTTAATGATTGAGAAATTTGAGAAGTACTGGAAAGATTTCAGTATAATATTGACCATTGCAGTGGTTCTTGATCCTCGTTACAAGTTGAATTTTGTGGATTATGCATATACCAAAGTTTATGGTGTAAAGGGATCACCACAATTTCTTGAGGTAAAGGAGCATTTACACAAATTATTTTCTGAGTACTCTACAGAGAAGCCTTCTATGTCATTATCTTCTAAAAGTGATGCTCCAAACACTTCCAGGAACTCAGTACTTAAAAAAAAAATAAGACTCTCATGAAGGTAAACTTAACTTGTTTAATCTTTTGAATTTTTATTCTGTTATATTACTTTCATATTGGTTTGAGTTTGATTTTTAAATGATTGCAGGACTTTTATTCTTTTGAAAATCAAGAACAAGCAGCTACACAAAAATCTGAATTGGAGTTTTATTTAGATGAACCAAGATTAAGTATCAATGTAGATTGTGATATTCTTGACTATTGGAAAGGAAATCAGTTCCGATATCCTGAGCTTGCTGCTATGGCTCGTGATGTTTTGAGCATTCCTATATCTATTGTTGCCTCTGAAGCTGCATTTAGTGTGGGTGGTCGAGTACTTGATCAATATAGGAGTTCACTTAAGCCAGACATAGTTGAGTCATTGATTTGCACAAGAGATTGGCTATTTGGAGATATGGGTAATTTAATTGATTTTTTATCATCTATTTTATTATATATATATCACATGTTAATTTTTGTTTTATAAATGTATATAGAGAACACAAAATCTATTCGTGTGGCTGTGGATGCAATTATTGATGATGTGCTCAACTTGGATATCAATGACCATACATATTCAACATCTTCTCAAAATCAAAGTTCCCATGACAGTGTTCAACAAGACAGTAATGTAGTAATGGAAGGTATTTTGAATATTTTATTTGCTATTATATTTATAATTTTTTATGTGCACCATTCTCAGTATGTAAATCTTGATTTTTCTTTAATACTCTCTGCCGGTTGAACTTCAAAGTTTGAAAGTGAAGCTGCCTAACAATGGAGATTGATGAGTTGAATTCATCATTTATATTATGTTTGAGACCAAGATTGTAATTTTGAATTTATCACCTTTATATTATGTTTGAGTAGATTAAACTTATGAATTTATGTATGGTGTTTGTAATTGTTGGATTATTGTGTGTTTGAGTGACAGGTTTTATAATTTTCATTATTATGTTAATCGTGTCAATTTCGTGTCAATTTCGTGTCGTGTCATTAAACGTGTATTAATCGTGTCAGTTTTAGATTTGTGTCAAATGACAAATTTATTAAACGTGTTATCGTGTCGACACGTGTGACCCGCTAAGATAATCGTGTCGTGTACGGGTTTGGATTTCTGACACGAATAATAATCGTGTCGTGTACGGGTTTACTCTAATCGTGTCGTGTCATAATCGTGTCGACACGATTATGACACGATAACACGAATTGCCACCCCTATTTGTATCTCTCAAACTTTTTTACTTGTTAAAAATTTACTCGAATTATTGAAACTACTAAAAATAGATTTTTTGTCCAAAAATATAACAAAAGAGCATACATGGCATGTTGATGAATCGACACTTGTTAAGATTTTCATACCTTCTGAAATATTATTACCGCATAATTGTGACCTTAAATTATTATTGCATTATAAAATTGTGAGTCACCAAAAATCAACTTTTGATAGTTTTAATAGTTGAGCATGATTTTTCACTACTATAAAAAAAAAGGCAAAGCGAGCCCTAAATAAGTTTTTAGAACTCGCGGGGCTCGAGTCCTCTATTTGAGAGCTTTAATAACTGAGGTTTTTTTAGGACTTGCGCAAGTGCTAAAAAAATTTATTTTTAATTTTTAAAAAATTAAATGATAGCCAAAGCTCCCTCCAGAACTTCGACGATGACGACGATGCCACCACCCCCACTGTGGTGGTTCAGTCTGATCCTTTAGTGGGTTTTAAAGTTCAAAACACAAGAAATGCAGTGGCGGTGGTCATTTGGCTCGAGATGGCTCGAGGTGGTCGGAAAATGCCCAAAACGTTTCGGAAACCCACATGGTCGTCAAACTTTGGAGGCTCCGTCAACTAGGCTAGTAGGCGATGGGCTCGCGGGTCTGGGGGTTTCGGGGCCGGGGAACGCCGTGGGCTGTCGCGTGTAGATGGGTGGTGGCTGGAGCGTCGCCGTTCGTGGCTAGGCAGTGGGCATGCATGAGAAAGAGAGAGAGAAAGATAAATGGGGGAAGAGAACAAGGAGAGAGAGAGAGAGAGAGAATGAGTTTTTTTTTCTTTGTGATTTAATATATAATAAAACTTTAGTTAAAAAAAATTATTCAAACTTTTAGGACATACATAAGTTGTACAGTGCCATTTGCATGTCTAAAAATAAATTCTTCAATGACTCTCAATTAGTGTCCTAAAAAGTCTAGGAACTTTTGTTAAAATAACTTCAAACTTTAGTACACACATAACTTTTTAGGGCTCACTTTGCGTGTCCAAAAAAAAATTCTTTAAGGACTCTCAATGAGTGTCCTAAAAAGTTCATGAACTTTTGTTAAAAAAAAATTCAAATTTTTAGGACACGTGTCAGTTCGCAAGCCCTAAAAAAATTATTTAAGGATTCTTAACGAGTGTCCTCAAAAATCCATGAGATGTTTTTAGGACTCCTATCTAAGTAAGTGCTCAAAAAAAATATCTTAAAAACAATTTTTTTTTTAGAAGTGTTTAAAAAACAAAAAAAAATGTTCAGTAATATTAATAGTGCATGATTAAATATACTATTTATCTTATTTTTAAATGAATTTAAGAAGGGATGTGACTAGGAGATCCATTAGAGTGGATCTCAGTTAAATAGAGAATGGATAGATGGGATGGGATGGGATGGTTCTTAGCATAATCCAAATGAAAATCATTGAAAGAAGAAATAAAAATAGCAAAAGGAAAATTATGAAAAGTGTAATACAACTGCCAAATTAGTAAGACTTTTCACATAAATGATCAAATTTCAGATTCTTGAAAGCACTCGACGACTTTTGATTGAGCCCCCACCCCATATTCTGTAAATTAAAAAAGTCACTCGTAAGGGTAAACTAAAAGAACATAAAAAGAAAGTACATAAATCCATCACCATCATATCATCATCATCATCATCATCATCGATATATATAGCATATTCTTTAAATTTCATTCGTTTTAGAGGTCGGTGGCCGCTGTTTTAGCTTTGTCCTATTGTCCCATGCATATCACGGCTTTTTAGTTTTTAGATTTCTTTTTTCTTTTTCTTTTGTATATTAAATTTACCCAGTACTACTAAAGTTTAAGTAGCCTTCAATAATATCTAAAAACACAGAAATATTTTTCTCTTTAATTATCATTCTCTTCAACTTTTCATCCTAGATTTTTTTAATTTTGTAAAAAGAAATAAATGTTTAAAATTTAATACATATAATCATATTATGTTACGTTTAAAAAGGAAAAAAAAGCAAAGAGTTTTTGTAAAGTCACCTTAAAATCACCTACATCATAAATTATCATCTAATAATATTTTAAATGTGTAATCCGTATTGATCTGGATGGTTTACTTATATTGTGTAATCGGTGTGTTTATTTGGTCATCTCTTTATGAAGTGAAAATTACACCTAATACCCAATTTAAGTTAATCTCTTTAATTTTTACCCACATTTTAAAACTTTTTGATTAATACCCAAACTATTAATGACTCTATCCATTATACAGTGGTCTAGTGGAACTAATAGTTGAATATTATTTAAAAATGAAAGTAAATGACACGACAGAGACAAAGATTGAGAATTTTACATTGGACTTCTAGTAGTGTTTTAAGGATAATATGAGAAATATGCTTAAAAAAGTGGGTAATATTCAACTAAATATTATTAGTAGCTATTTTTAGTTAACTAATCTTAAAACTGGATATTTTTCAAACTATCCCCTTTATGAAATTTGTGGAGTTCTATTTCTGCCTGGCCCATAGGACTTGTCCCTTGAATTAAAGTACTAAATTATCATTCTATGTTAATTTTCTTCAAACTTTTAAAATATGATTTATTTCTGTAAGCCATTTTTTATATTGTTGCAACATGCATTTATTGGTGTAAAACAGAGGTGTTCATACCCACACCATACCACAATGTACGGTTTAGAATTATTTGCGGTACAATTGTAGTTTGTATTTTTACCAAACTACGCAGTGCAGTGAGGTTTGTAATTTTAAATTTTATAAATGCAGTTCAAACCACACTACACTGCATTATTATATATTAATTTTTTTTATATTTTTTTCTTTTTTACCACATTTAAAATTAATACATAAATATTTATATAGTAAATTATACATGAAAAAAAATATAATGTTTTATAAAATGTTAACACATATTCTGCTTTAATCTAAAAATATTCCTCATTAACTAAAATCTTTATTTCTATATTACATTTTTTTATTTGTTATTAGTTTGTTATATTTTTATTGTTTTGCTAAAAGTTTATCAATTTGTTGTACATTTAACTATTTTGTTAAACACTCTATGGTTATGAGATTTATTATGAATATTTATTCATTATAATATTTAATTATTAAATTATTTGGCGATAGGTATAAACCGCACACCGTACCACACCACACCACATTTTTGCGATGCAATTTATGCAGTTTGAGGTCTATGCGGTGTGGGTTGTAGTTTGGAAAATTACTCAAACCGCATATGCCGTGCGGTCTAAAAAATTAGAGAAAAACTACACCACATGCACCCCAAACACCCCTAGTGTAAACTGTAAACCGCATTTCAAAATTCAATTCGTTGATTTTAGAGTGGAGTTGCTATGTGATGAGACAAATGAGACATTTGAGTGGATCATACAATGTTCTTTAACCGTATGAAGAAACGAAGTACCCTCAGTTGTCATTAATAATTTCAAAAGCTATGTCAAATGTTATTCATCATCAGCTTTGTTCATGGAAATGACTGGGCAAGATCAATGTATGACAAGAGAATTCTTTGGGGAGAAACATTCCTATACGTACGCAGGAATTGCAAACCACATAGAGACGTGAATCTATGAATTCTTATTTTTACCTAACTCATTTCTTGACAAGTAAGTTATGAGATAAATGATGACTTTCGCGGTAAGCACACTTCCCACCACAAGAAAAAGTAGTTTTTGTGGTGATTTTATTTGCGGCGAACATCTACATTCGACGCAAATAATTTTATTAAAAATTGATAAGGAATTGTGGGATTTTAATAGTGAAAAAAAATTATTTGTAGCAAATTTTTCACCGCAAATAATACTATTAAAAGACGCAAAAAATATAGGGCGTACATTATTTGGCGCGAATAAATGAAAACTTATATGCGGTGATTATTTTCGCATGGGTGAAAAGTCTTGAAAACGTGGGTGAAAAGTTTGGTGGGAATTTTTTTGCGGGTATTTTTTCCCTTCATATTTGCGGAGAAAAATGTATTATTTGTAGCGAAACATTTCGCCGCAAATAATGCTTATAGTTTGAGGGTTTAAGTGTAACAACGCCGTTTGCTAATTTATTATCAGCAACCTTTATTTGCCGTGAAAATATAGGATATTTGCGGCGAAAATTTTCACCGCAAATAATAGCCACGATATATCAGCCCAAGCCTCTTCTTCTTCCTCATTTATGTGCCTCTCTTTCTCTCTCGTCTTGAGTTCTCTCTACAACCCCTCATCTGACCCCAACCCGACCCCATCCGACCCTTCCCCGACCCCTCCTCGGCCCTTTTCTCTCAGGATATCTATCTCAAAAATTCCCAAAAGCTCATTTTCTTAAAATTCCCAAAACCTCCGCCACCACTTCATCTGACCTCACCATCGGCGAGGAAACTGACCTCCACCTCCCAGCATCGGAGGTATATCTCAGCCTCTCTCTCTCAATGTTTTTTAATATTATTATCCTAACTCATTTAATTTTGGTGTCACCACCACCACCACGACGCCAGAGCAATGCTAGAGTTTGGATCGCTGCTTATGCAGTTGACTCGAGAGGTATATATATATATATTAAGTTAATATTTATATAAAAAAATCTTTAACTTAGTAGTAATAGAAATAATATTGTGTTTGAATTATTGATATTGACAATTTTATATTCGATTTGTAAGTTTGATTTTTTATGGTAAAAGTTTGATTTTAATTTTATTTAAAAGTTTGATGTTAGTAATATGTTTGTAATATAATAATGTTGCTTTGAATTGTTTTACTAATTTATTGTATTAAATATGTTGTATGTTCTAGACTGGATTTAAGTGTTATTTGCAAATTTAAAATTTTGAGATAGTTAGAAATATAGTTGTTATGTCGTCGAAATTTTGGTAGAATTTTAATCAATTAAAATATATAATAAACTAAACTTTTTAATAATAAAATTACTAATTAACTATTAGAAAATAAAAGTTTTAATTAATGTAATACTAACTTAATTAAATAATTTAATAAAATTAGATTTTAACATTTAAAGAAATCAAATAAGATTTAAATAATTAAAAAAACTAAAAAAATTGATATTTAATCAAATTTAATTATAAAGACTTAATAATTTTTTAAATTTAATTAAAAATTCAATTTGAACGATAAATTAAACTTTTTAATAATAAAATTACTACATGACTATTAGAAAATAAATTTTTTTATTAATGTAAGACTAACTTAATTAAATAATTTATTAAAATTAAACTTTTAAAATAAAATTAGATTTTAAAACTTAAATAAATAATATAAGATTTAAATAATTAAAAAACTAAAAAAATTGATATTTAATAAAATTTAATTATAAATAATTAATAATTTTTTCTATATTTAATTAAAAATTCAATTTGAACGATAAATTAATTTTTTTTTATATTAAAATTACCAAAAAAACCATTATACAATAATATCAATCATTATAAAATTAATATAAGGCTTACTTAATTTAATAATTAATTCAAATTAAACATTAACACATAAAATAGATAATAAAGTTAAACTATATAGAATAAAGTTGAGAAATAATAATATATGTAATGATTTTTAAACTTAAACATTATAGAATATATGATATAAAAAAATGTCATAAAACTTAACAAATCATAAGACCACTTTTTATTTGTCTTGTTTTTCTTTGGTAATAAGATTTTATTACCAAAGATAGGATAGAACAATTATTATCACATAGTGATAATTTTTTTAATTGTTTGTAATCACTAAATACCTTAGACCTGTTTGGAGAGGCTGAGTCAGTAAGGACTCTTAAATATGTCTCTCCGAATTATCCAGGACTTTTTTGTCTGCATGGATAATTCGGGTTTACTGTATACCTATAGTTTGTTTTATAACTCATTTTATTGTTTCATTAGTACAACTTTCGATATGTGTCTCCTCATTTGTTCTTGTAAGTGAGAAGACTTAATTTTAGTCTATCCACTTATGACAACTATGGGGAGGTGTTGCCGAAATTTGTACTGATATGAAACAATATTAAGAGTATAGATCACACTATATGTACACAGTAAACATGAATGAGATAGATTTTTTACCATTATAGAAATGAAGTGAAAATGTGGATTATAGGGTGCACACACACACACACACCTGATTTAACGATATTTAATTGTGATTTATTCGTGTATGATAGATGTCAATCGATAAGAGTTGGACGTCTTTGAGAAATCGTAATAGTGATGAGTATTGGAACGGTCTCCAAGTCTTAATGAATTTGGCGAAGCAACACAAAGACTGTGACCGAAATATTAGATGTCCATGTCTGAAATGCCTAAACTCGAGGTTCCATCGCGTGCATACGGTAGAGGGACATATCTTTCGATGGGGTTTTCAAGAAAGTTAAAAACAGTGGATTTTCCATGGGGAGGTGGATGAAGTTTTTGTCGAAGAGGTAATCGAGGATAATGAAGATGTAGATGAGATGATCGACATCATTGACGATTTTATCTTACTGGAAAATACAGAGGAAGCAGATGAGGTGAATGGCAGTCGAATGGGTCAGTATTACGATGAGTTGTTCGACGATATTGAAGCCGAGTTGTATCCGGGTTGCAATTGGATATCATCCCTTAACTTTTTGGCAAAGTTGATGCACTTGAAATTTAAGGGGAAGTGACCAAAAAATCCCTTTGATGAATTGTTGAAGTTACTAAAGTTTTGGGGGTGTGAAGCGCAAACAAGGTGCAGATGAAAGTATTTGGAGAAAAAAAAGTATATTCTATGAACTTGAATATTGGAGTTCAAACCAGTTGAAACACAACCTAGAAGTGATGCATGTCGAGAAGAATGTATGTGACAGTCTCCTTGGAACATTGTTAGACAATGATAAGTCTAAGGACACTACTAATGCAAGACATGATTTGAAGAAAATGGGATGTAGGAAAGGGTTGTGGATCTATGAAGATCAGAACAAAAAACTACTGAAGTCGCATGCTCTGTACATTTTGACTGTTGAACAGATGCGCCAATTTTGTCAATTTTTAAAAGGAGTTAAGTAGACGTCAAAACTACAATAAACCTTCAAGAGAAAATACGACACCGATAATTTTATAGTGGTTCAGCCCCAATATGTTGGTAATAGCTTAATCCACTTAGAGTTGTGATATATAAATCTACACTCAAGATCAGATGAACCTGTGTCAACTGAGTTTCTTAAGTGTAAATGCAAGAAAAATACAAGATTTCTCTCAGAATACAAATGTTCTCTCAGGAAAATCAGAATTCGAATCCCCTCAATGATGCCATGAGCTCTTTATTTATAGGCTCAGGATCGTACAAATCAAAATCCCTCATAATCAGGATAATTCAGTTGCTCTAATCAATATTTTATTAATAATCAAATTTAAAATACAACAATATGCGATTTCTTTGGGATAATCTGAGAGATTCCCGCTGTGGGTACGACTAATTCTAGCTGAAGTCGTTACTGAAATTTCGCTACATAATGATGATCTGTCTAGTCGGCCAACTTCACTCCTTGAAGTGAGACTGGTCGGCCAAAACATTTTACTGGTCAGTCAAAAATCTTTACTGGTCGGACAAAAATTCTACCAGGTCAGTCACATCACTTCCAAACCAGATAAATAATTTTTATGTCAGTAATATCACAAGATTAATCTCAAACCTTTGACCCAGCCATTTATTTCCACTTCTCACTTTTATTTCCACGCCATCGTATTCAAATTTTGGGGATAACATTTGCCCCCAAGTTTATTATATGATATACTCACATAATAAACTTTTTATCAACTGCTGATGACATAAAAAGAGAAAACTGACTTTACACATTCTCCCGCCTTTGCAAATAAACCACGACATCTTACCAGACCATAATCATCGTAGTTAACTGCTCTCAATCGCGGGGGAGAGAATAGCAAAAAGAATTTCAAGAGTCTAAGGGTAAGTGAAAATTTCCACTCTCTTCCTTTAAATAGACCCATAGGTGCTCACAATTCATAAGCAAAAAAGAGGGCTCACAAACTACTCATTTTTCCCTTGGCCAAAACCTTCAAGGTTTCCTCTCCTCTTGGCCGAAAACTTCCAAGAACTCCAAGAAGGCTCCAATCTTCTTCAATCAAATCCAAGGATTCTTCAAGAAATCAACACATCTTCAAGATATTTGGGTAAATTCTTCTTCCCCATCTTCATTTGTAAGCTTTTTAAACTCTAAAATTTACATAAAAGCTTGTTAAACTCTTGTATGTGTCGAAACCCCTTTTTGAATACACTCTTGGATTTGTGTATGAATTTTTGATGAATGATGCAATTTGTGGCTGTTTTGATGTAGTTTAGACTATGAGCAAATCAATTTTATCTCCAATTTCATGAAAATTTGAAGAAAAAATGATTTTTTCACTCCACATTGCATATTTGGGTTTATGGGTATTTGATGAGCATAGGAAATCCCTAGAACCTCATGAACTTTTCAAATCCCACCTTTTGATCTGGATGTCGTGTCCTATAAATAGAAGACCATGTTTGTGCCTCAAGCCTTTGAGATTTATGGTCTTTTCGGACCCTATTACTGTTTTCGGCCTTTAAATTCTTACATGATTAGTAGTAAAGTCTAGCTCCTCAAAACTAGATTATTAGGGATGCTTGTGTATGGACGATCGACTATTCTCATATGTTTGAACATTCGGATACGCCCAAACAGTTCAGTCCAACTTCCAGTCGATCGGGACACCACGCCTCCCGCTCAGATCAGCACTCAACCGATCAGATGCTCCCTTCCGCTCGGGCATCACGCAGTTTACTCGAACACACCACACCATTCACCCGGACACCACAACAACCACTCGGGGTAGCATGGCATCCGCTCGAACCATCACCCAACCGATCGGGTGCACTTCCACTCGGGGCAGCATGGCAGACTGCTCGGACAACACGCCCCAGCCGATCGGTCACTACGTCCCTGCTCGAACACGCCATGCCATCCGCTTGACACCACGCGAATCACTCGGAGGACACGCCCCAGCCGATCGGTCACCATGCCCCTGCTCGGACACGCCATGCCATCCGCTTGACACCACGCGGATCACTCGAAGGACACGCCCCAGCCGGTCGGTCACCCACTCTTGCTCGGACATGCCATGCCATCCGCTTGACACCATGCGAATCACTCGAAGGACACGCCCTAGCCGATCGGTCACCACGCACCCTGCTCGGACATGCCACACCATCCACTCACACCACGCGGACCACTAGGGCATGAATGCTCCCAAGCCTTTGGGCTTATAAAAATAATTCATGCATTTTAGGCACCAAAACAAAAATTTTGATTATGACTCTTGCCCTCATACATGTTTATTCTAGGGAGTAAAAAATATTTTTACTACCCAGTAAAATATTTTCTGAGTAGTAAATAAATATTTTTCCTTTGCACTGATTGATTTATGTTTGTTTGGTTCACTCACCTCCCCATACTTTTTTTTGTAGATGAATCGCTTCGACTACAGGGGAGGTGAAAACCATACAAACTCTGACTCTTCAATTCCCAAGTCAAATGACACTCCTCAAAGTAGCGACTCTTCATCCAAATCTCCTAACAGACGCACTCCCGAAGATCGCCTTCGTTGCCTTAAAAAGATCATTCCCCGATCGGCTTTATACTTCCTTCACGAAGAACAATTTCTTAATCAACACCTTCAACATCCAGCAATGAGGGTTAAAAAATCCAATCGACTTCCTCAAGACCAAGATCCCCAAGTGGCTCGTAGAGCGACACAGAAGGTAGTGGAATGTGGCAAAGCCCAAACTTCAGCTTCTTCAAGACCGCTGCGCCAGATACAAAAAACTAGCAAACCCCGGAGAAAGATTATCCATAAATTTACAACTGAGATTCAACGATCAACTGTTCTGAAACCAAGAAAAGATGAAGATGAAACGCCCTCTTGTTTCATAGCCAAACCTTCCAAACTTAACTCCAGCATGTTTGATAAACACATTCAGGCTTCGGGCCTGGATGGGGTAAACGTGATATGCCCGCGACCTCATCAGAGAGCTAACAAGCCTAGTGGACCTTATTGCGCCTGGTCTAGATACCATGTTTTTGTAGGAGCTACTATCCCACTGCACCCTTTTTTCGATCAGTAGCAGATTACTTCAATGTCTCTCCTTTCCAGATAGCTCCTGATGGAATTAAGGCATTATCTGCTTTATATATTCTCTACTTCTTTCAAGGCTGGGATCCACCCACTCCTCATGAAATGCACTACCTCTTTGACTTTAGGACCAATCCAAGCCACAAGAATACAGGTTTTTTCCACCTCTTCCATAGGCATAAAGGGATTAAATACCTCCACGGTATCGCACATAAATCAAATCCCAAAAAATAATATACAAAGTATTTTCTTACATCAGACATTAAGGCCAACAACTTGCCCTTCACGCATGCGGGTCCTTTCCATCAACCTCTGCCAACCAAGGAAATGTATTCCCGAGCAGAAGAACTTGCTAACATGCCTATCGAAGGGAAAAATGTAAAAGGGTTGGTCAACGTGGACAATATTCAGATGGTGGGGTTGTTACCAAGCAATCAAAACATCATAGGAGATAAAACTACTGAAGAAGCGAACGCAAATGACCAGTCAAATGCTGACACTGAAGTAGTGACCGATCAGTTCTCTCCTGAACCATCCCCCTACTCTCGTAGACCAGGCAACCTTATTATTATGGAACCCCTTCCAGAGGACCATCGTAGACGTGCCATTCCTACAAAGCATGGGAAAGGAAAGACCATTGAGCTCCATAGAAATGTCAGCTCGTCATCTGAAGAAGAGGACGACTTTCTTGATCAAATTCTAAACTCAGGTTTTTCTGCAAATCAGTAACCATAGTTTGGTGTTTTGTTATAAATAGCTTCTTTCAAGAATGATTGTATGAAATCTATAGATTTGTGTGGTAGTAGTAAAATTTTCATTTATTTACATATTGTCTCCCATTTTTACTAACAAGTCTTGTGCTTCACTCTTTTTTGCAGATCTAGATATGTTCAAGCAATTCAACACTTCCTCTGCCCAAAAGAGGAAACCTGGGGAGGGTAATAGCTCAAACCCTCCGAGCAAAGTCACGAAGACAATACCGACCAGTCAGGGGAGATTACCTGACCAGCCTATCACCATCCCACAGCTGACTCCTTCATTGATTCCTCCTTCTGCTAGTTTAACACCTACTCACTCGGCTGGCTTAAGTGAGCCCCTTCGCAATGCTGGTGATATTGGGAAGGAATTGCTTGACCAGACTCTACACCATGCTTCAATAACTCAAACCTTTGAGTCTTTGCCTCGGCTCAGTGTTGAAGTTGTCCTGCAAAGGGGTCTTGCCCAACTGATGAGTGTAAGTATTATTTTATCATCAAGACATCCTATTTTGTTATTTATTGTTTTTACTTTAAGTAACTCTCTGTTATCCATTTCAGTCACTTATCACTATCAGTCATGCTCAGCACTGAGTAGTAGACTATAAGGAGTTGATCAAAGTCTTAAATGATCAGTTGGAGGAAGCCCAAGCCAAGATTGAAGCTTTAACTACATCTGAAGGGAATCTTCAATCCAAGGTCGGGCAAGCGGAGAAGACCATTGCTGAGTGGGATGGATCTCTAAGAGAGTTGGTCGATGAAAGCAAGAAACAAACTCAAACCAACAAGATGTTGACTAATCAGCTGGAGAAAATGACTTGCGAGAATGAGGAGCTAAAGCGAGAAAAGGAAGCCGATCTTGCTCGCTATGAAGAGATTTGTTTCAACTGCTTCTTCCAGGTATGGAAGTTGAACAAGCCCCTAAACCTCAAATTTCTCTCAGAGGAGGCCAGGGTAGAAGAACTTGCCAAATGCGAGGCAAAGGCCGCTAAGGAGGCAGCCAATCCTGCTGGTGTTATGCCTTTTTCTCCTGCTTTATCATTCCGACCAGAGGACGTCACCGATGCCAAGGATGGTGTTGATCAACCTGTTAATAGTTTACCAGACCAGTGATCATACTTTAGCCAACCAGAGAGTCTCTTATCCAACTAGTAGACACTTATCTCAACTATCTTCTTATTATACTTTGCTCGTACGGCCGAGCTGTTGGCATGTATACTTTATTTTTTAGACTTCAATCATTTACAAGTTTTTTATGGAATAGTAAAGTCATTCTGATATATGCCATATATTTTCACATGAGTACTTAGTTTTCTAACTTAGAAATTCTAAACATTTCATAAGTCACTACTAAGTATACTTTCTCACACTCTTATTGCTCTAACATTTTATGAGCATAGTGTTTTGTTTACACCCGAATATTTGCTCTTTAACTTAAAATTTTGAAAAAAATCCAAATTACTTAAGCTTTGTCAAACAAGTTAGCTTAATGGCTTTTTTTTACTTAAAAAATTTACAAGTCAGCCTAAAAACGAATATCTTTGCTCGTGTTCTTATTGCCTGTGTTGAATTACATACCAGTATACCCTATGTTCCCCCCAAGTGATTGAGGGTTGAAAAATCCTTGGTCACTTGCTACTTGACCGAATGTGTTTGAGCAGTTATTACTTGTGAAACAGATCGAATATAAAGATAATATTTGAGCAGTTAAACACTGCAACAATATTCGACCAATAAATGCTAGTAATTTATCTGATGGATATCGACCAATTGAACATTGCCCGGTTTTTCCCTCTCAGAATTTTTTTTAACTGTACTGACAGTTGAACACTGCTAAAGTAAAAATAATCAACACATATGCAAAATTTGTAGCAAGATTCGACCGCGCTGCGGGTGATCTCTTTTATTACTCGTAAAAAATAAGGACAAAGCGTGTCTAATAACGAGTCTCAAAAAAAAAAAAATTGTTTCAAAAGTATAATAACTGGTCAGCAAATAACCAGCTCACAAACAAACTTAAATAACAAGTTAAACACTTGAAACTAAGCTACTGCTCCTTAAGCAGTATTTATTGATAATACTTCCTCAAGTGCTCGCCATTCCAATAGATCCTGATCATCTCTCCATTTAGTCGAGAAAGTTTGTAAGTGCCGGGTGGCAGGACTTGCTCAGTCTGATACGGTCCCTCCCAATTTGGTCCTAGCACTCCAGTTACTGGGTCTTTGACAAACACTTTTCTAAGGACTAAATCTCCGACCTAGAACTTCCGATCTCTAACTCTGGAATTAAAATAGCGGGCCACCTTTTACTGATGGGTAGCAACTCTCAAGCTTACTTTTTATAGTTTTTCTTCAACAAAGTCCAAAGATTCAGCTAACAACTGGTGATTCTCCTCCTGGTCATACGTGGTTCCCCGATGGGATGGTGGGTCGACCTCAACAGGCAACGTGGCTTCATATCCATAGGCCAAGGAAAAAGGAGTATGACCAGTTGCTATCCTGGCAGTAGTTCTATACGACCAAAGAACCTCTGGCAATTCTTCTCTGCCCAAGCACCCTTCACTTGTTCTAGACGCTTTTTTAGAGTATCCCTTAAAGTCTTATTCATGGCTTCAACTTGCTTATTGGCTTGTGGATGAGCTACCGAGGAGAAGCTTTTTATAATGCCATGTCTAGTGCAAAAATCAGTAAACAAGTCACTATCGAATTGAGTGCCGTTGTCAGAGACTATCTTCTTGGGTAGACCATAGCGATATATTATATTCTTAACCACAAAATCTAACACTTTCTTCAAGGTGATTGTTGCTAGTGGTTCAGCTTCGGTCCACTTAGTGAAATAATCCACAGCAACTACCGTGAACTGCACCCCTCCTTTTCCTTTGGGTAGTCTCCCGATCAGATCAATCCCCCACACTCAAAAAGGCCATGGACTCTGCATCTGCTTCAAGACATTCAGAGGCGCCCTGGGTATTTTAGAAAATCTCTGGCATTTATCACACTTCTTCACATACTCCATGGAATCTTCATTCATTGTAGGCTAGAAAAACCCTTGCCGCAAAATATTTTTGGAGAGACTTTGCCCCCCAGCATGATCTCCATAGAATACCTCGTGCACTTCGGTCAATAAGATTTTTGACTGGTCGGGTGTTATGCATCTAAGCAATGGCATAGAGTACCCTCTTCTATACAATACCCCATCCATCATAATATACCTAGCAGCTTGCCTCATAATCTTCTTGGCTTCATTGCGTTCATCTGGTAAGACTCCTTGCTCAAGGTAAGTAATGATGGGTGTCATCCAAGTGTTAGCTAATGTGATGGGCATGGCTTCCTACTCATTAACACTCGGCTCTGCCAAGTATTCTACTGGTACTATGTTCAAAGTTTCAGCATCTTTTGCACTAGCCAATCTTGCTAAAGCGTCTGCACTGGAATTCTGCTCACGTGGCACCAGCTTAATAGTATACTCCTCGAATTGTGCTAGCAGGTCCTCGGTTTTATTCAAGTATGCCACCATGCACAAACCTCTTGCCTGATATTCCCCTAAAACTTGGTAGACCACCAACTGGGGATCGCTATTTACTTCGACCGACCAGGCACGAACATCTCTAGCCAGGTGCAATCCTGCTAGGAGGGCTTCATACTCTGCCTCATTATTAGAAGCATTAAATCCAAACCTCAACACGCAATGAATTCGATGTTGCTCAGGTGTGATCAATTTAATTCTCGCTCCTAAATGATGTTCATTTGACGACCCATCAACAAAAAGTTGCCAGGTAGGAAAATTCTCTCTCTGCCCAGTCGCATTTTCTTGCCGGTTGGGAAGATCAGGAATCCCAGTACATTCAACAATAAAATCTGCCAAAGCCTGTCCCTTTATGGCAGACCTTGGTTGATATTTGATTTCACATTGGCCCAATTTGACCGCTGTTAGACCCAAAACGGGTATGTTTTAATAATTAAACTCGCAAGTGCACGAATCGTTTCGGAATATAATGTTCATGTAAGTACGAGGTCGAACCCAAGGGAGTTGACTAACATCAAAAGAAACTATTTCAAACAAAGCAATAATATTCTAACCTAATTCCAAATATGTGATGAGATTTTGTTTTAGAAAAATAAAAGACAATTAATAAAAAGATTTAAGATTAAATAGAAAAATGGTTTTCAAAAGATATATGTAAAATAAGATTATTAAGATTTTAGAATCCACAAAGTGCAAGTTCAATAGTATTTATAAGTATATTGATTCCCAAGTTTTGATATAGTTGAAATAAATCACACTATATATTTTTTTCAAAATATATTTTCTATTCAAGCACAAGTTACTCTTTCAAAAAGGTAGGATTTTTCTTCACTTATATAAGATATAATTTCTAAGCATTAGTTGTGTTACAATCTAATGAAACTACAAGAAATCAAAGAGATTATGTTTAGGCAAAATATGATACTTATGCTCTAAGAATTAGATGTGAACAATTTAATGAAAAACATTTAATCAAAGAATATCATATTTTTGCATAATGAAGAACTAAGTGTAATATGCTTTAACACTCAATAATAGATGAAAAATGCATATCTTTGATAGAAAAATCCATAAACAATGTTACACAAATGGGAAATCAACATACAATAAAAAAAATACTATCTAGTTACATTTTGCTTCATCATCATCTTAATAACCTTTGAAAAAGATTAGAAGCTCATAACTAGATTGAAATAAAAATTACAAAATAACATACTTGACATGCTCTTCAAAATATGAAAATGGTAGAGAGAAACTAGTGAAAAGAAGAGAGAAAAATGTGTAGAAGATGTTGAAAAAAAAAGATGAAGAAGAAGAGTTCCCCAAATGGTCTTACAAGACTCTATTTATAGGCAAAATATGGAGATTAAATTAATCAAATTAAAATAAATAAATTGATTAATTTAATTGTGTTGGGAAGTGGTAGGATAAATAGAGTAAGTGTAAGAGTATTGGAAATATGAAATGTTTGGTTGGGTAAAATATTAGTGAAAAGCTAGGGTAAAAAAAATGAATTAGGAATGTTTATTTAGGTAAGAAAAATAGGGAAGAGTGAATTGATATTTGAGTGAAAAATATTGGGAAGGAAAAATATGGTTTTTGGCATTTTGATGGCTATTTGGCAGCTAGTTTAGGTAAAAATGGGGTGCAAATTGGGCTGGAATGGTGCTTGGCCACGTTGGGCTGAAATGGGCTTTGGTGGTTGACGCAGGCCCACGGTTGGCCTTGGAAGAGGCAGGCGTGTGATGAAGATGATATATGCTGAATTGGGGAGCTGCTGAAGAGGCTTGCTGCTGGTCACGTGGAGGTGCATGAGCTGAAGGATATATGTTGATGGCTGAAGGGGCTTCGTGGGCCAAGGAGATGGGCCTGCTTTTGGTGGGCTTTAAGCTTTTCAAAAATGCCATAATATCCTTATTTCTTTCAGCTTTAATTCTTGAAAATTGCACCTTTCCTCTATTTTTCTTTCTTTTTAAGAGCATAAATTCCCTACAAAATAAATATAAAATAAATCATAATACAATATTTTCAACTATAAAATAAATCAATTTAATTCTTTGAAAATATTAATTATAACTTAATTTATATTTTACATTTAATTTCAATAATACAACATTTTTTTACCACTAAACAAAACAATAATTCAAATAATTAAACTACAATATATTACAACAAAATAACTATAAAAACATACAAAAATATATAAAATCAAAATAAGACTGATAAATTCAAAATTACTTAAAAACTTAATAAATCAATTAAAAACTCAAGAATTAAGCAACAATTAGCACATAAAAAGTGACAAAATAACTCTATTTTGTAGAGTTATCAACCGCCCATTTAAGTAAACGACCAGAAGATTCCGACTTCTGTAAGACTTGGCATAAGAGCTGGTCGGTAAGTACTTTAATGGGATGTGCCTGGAAGTATGATCGCAATTTGCGAGATGCAAGTACTGAATAATAGGCCAACTTTTCGATCACGGGATACCTTGACTCCACTCCTATCAATCGCTTGCTAACATAATATATTGGATGCTGCACCTTATCTTCTTCTCGCACCAGAGCAGCACTGACAGCATGCTCTGTGACTGCCAAATAAATAAAAAGGTCTTCTCCATCTACTGGTTTTGAAAGAACAGGAGGTTGAGCCAAATGCTTCTTTATGGCTTGAAAGGCTTGCTCACACTCCTCTGTCCATTCGAATTTTTTGCTTCCTCTTAGTAAGTTAAAAAATGGGACACATTTGTCCGTTGATTTGGAAATGAACCTACTTAGAGCAGCGATCCACCCATTCACACTTTGCACATCCTTAATCCTAGCAGGAGACTTCATTTTCGCGAGTGCCTTTATCTTCTCAGGATTCGCTTCTATTCCTCGCGAGTTAACAATAAACCCAAGGAATTTTCCAGAACTTACTCTGAATGAGCATTTGAGGGGATTCAGCTTCATGCTATATTTTATTAGTACCGCAAAGCATTCCTCCAAATCTCGTACATGTTCTTCAGCTTCCTTTGACTTTACCAGCATATTGTCCACGTATACCTCTATGTTTTTGTCGATTAAGTCACGGAACATGCCATTCACCAGACGCTGGTAGGTGGCTCCTGCGTTCTTCAAGTTGAATGGCATAACCTTATAACAATATAACCCTATGTCTGTTGGGAAACTGGTATGCTCCTCGTCGGGAGGATGCATACTAATCTGATTATACCCCAAGTAAGCGTCCATGAAAGACAAAGTTTCATGACCAAAAGTTGCATCAACCAACTGGTCTATCCTCGGCAAAGGAAAACAATCCTTAGGACATGCTTTATTCAGATCGGTAAAATCCACGCAAGTCCTCCACTTCCCATTGGACTTGGGCACTAACACTGGGTTTGAAACCCAGGCGGGGTAATAAGCCTTTCTTATGAACCCGTTTTCCTTTAGTCGCTCGACCTCGTCTTTGAGAGCCTTCGCTTGCTCCTTGTCAAGCAATCTTCTCTTCTGCTGCACTGCTGGGTAGCTTTCATCCACGTTGAGCATGTGGCTGATCACAGTTGGTGAGATACCCACCATATCCTTGTGAGACCAGGCGAAGATATCTTGATTCCTTCGCAAAAATTCTACCAGCTGTGTTCTCACTTCCAACTTCAATTTTTTCCCAATTTTGACCCCTCTGGTCAGGTCACTTTCATCTATTGAAACCTCCTCTAATTCTTCCATGGGTCCCACTTCAGTATCCAAATCCCCAAAGAGAGGATCAAAGTTCATTCCTTCGCTTTGGGCAACGCCCTATTTGGTGACTTCATCACTGGATGGGGCTTGTTGCTCATTGAAACCAAGAGTACTTTCTTGGTTGATAACTGCTAACACTTTCTCTTGGTCGGCTACAACCATAATGCTTTGTTGGTCGACATCCATCTCCTCTACTTCTTCTCTATCTACACACACAATCATATTATTCTCCTTTTCTCCCTTTCGTGCTTTAGCTACCGACACATTGTAACACTCTCTAGCTTCTCTTTGGTCTCCTCGGACACAACCTATTCCTGCACTAGTTGGGAACTTCATAGAAAGGTGCCATATAGAGACTGCTGCATGCAATGCCGTGAGTAGTGGTCGATCAATCACCACATTATAAGCCGACGAACAATCGACTATCAAAAACTCCGTCATAACTATCTTGTGCCTAGGAGCATCTCCTGTTGTGACCGGTAGCCTGATTGTTCCGGCCGGTGACAACCCTTCTCCAGTAAATCCGTAAATAACTTGAGAGCATGGCTTCAAGTCATTAATGGATAATTTCATCCTTTCAAAAGATGACTTGTAAATAATATTCACAAAACTCCCCATGTCGACCAAACATCTCTTCACCTTCATGTTTGCTATTTGGACTGTAACGACGAGGGGGTCATTATGAGGATATCTCACATGCCGAGCATCTTCTCCAGTAAAAGTGAGAGACTCACTTTCATACCGTGGATTCGTTGGAGGTCACTCCTCTACAGCCATGACCTCAGATGTCGATGCTGCATCTAACTCATGTCGAAGTGTTCGAGCATATCTCTCTCTTGCCTTGTTGCTATCCCCAGCCAGATGTGGACCTCCCATATAGTGTCTAACGTGAAGTCCACAGGCTCGGGTTGCAAGGGTGGAGACCGATGTCGCTTAAACCCAGGATTTTTGTTACTTCATTCTCCTTGGGTCTTTTCTGCTCGATACTTTTATAGCTTTCCCGACCAGAGGAGAAACTCTATCTCATCTTTGAGATGATTGCATTCATTTGTTTCGTGACCATAATCTCCATGGAAACGACAGAACTTATTCAAGTCTCTCTTACTCATCTCCTTCATGATGGGCGGGGGTTTCCGGTAGGGAACCTCTTGATGACTCGCAAGATATATTTCTGCTCGGCTGGCCGAAAGAGTGGTGTAATTGGTGAGCCGAGGTTCATACTTAGTTGGCTTGTTCTTTGGTCCCGACTTAGCCTTCTTTTCCTCATGGCGGTCAAACCCATTATTTCCACATTTCTTTCCACCATTTTGTCCATTCCTACCATTCTTAGGAGGAACAGTTGATCCACCCGGATTGTTTAGGCCCTTTTCTCCTTTCTCAATCGCGTCATCCAATTTCATATATTTATTTGCTCAGTCAAGAAATTGTTGGAGTGTTGAAATTGGATTGCGATGTATACTGTCCCACAAAGGACTCTGATAAATTATACCATAAGATATGGCAACCATCTTCCCCTCATCTCCAACAGCAGTTGCTCGGTTGGCTTATCTCATGAACCTCTGTATGTAATTCTTGAGAGATTCTTCCTTCCCTTGTTTGATATCTGCCAAGTGATTGGCATAAATAGGAGGAGTCCGAGCAGTGCTGAACTGTCTACAAAATTCTTTCCTGAAACTCTCCCAAGAGGTAATGGAGTTTGGCTTGAATTTCCAATACCACTCTTGGGCAGTATCGGACAACATAGTGGGGAAAACTCTACAGTGATAGTCATCACTCACCCCGAGCAGCTCCATTTGGTCTTCAAACTTCCCAACACGCCTTATGGGGTCTGTCTTTTCTATATATACTGACAGTACCGGTGCTTTATACTTTGCTAGCGGCTGGGCTGCTCTTATTCAAGCACAAAACGAGCTGCCACTCCTGTGGTCTATCGGATCGATTGCAGAAGGTCATTTCGACAAACCTTGAATTGTGGCCGTTAGTGCATCAAGCTAGGCTTGGATGCCTAGGGCGACCATTAGGGGCTCAAGGCCTTGACCGCCTGGTCGAGCGTTCCTATCTGGCGCACTGTCATCAATTATTTCTACTTGACTGGCAGGTCGGGTCAGATCTCGCCCTTCGACTGGGACAGTTCTTCTCTTGTCAGTGATGACATCTCTTAAATCCTTCTGAGAAGTGCGTCTTCCCAGCCGATCAAACACTATGCTCCGAGTTTTTTCAGAAGGCTTATCGCGCGAGACGTGCTCTCTTCCACTGCGTTGTTGGCCAGGATGCAGTGCTGGCCATCCTGTTTGTGTCGGGCAATCCTTTCCTCCTTGCTGGTCGTTGCCATCTTTGTCCTTCAATGGGTCGGTGTGATGGCTATTAGCCTCATCGCGACCATGTCCATCTTTGAATGGTGAAGTTCCTTTACCTCGAGGAGTCCTTGTTTGATCCTACCTGGGTGGAGTCTTTTTACTGCCCGATCGGTGACTCCCTGATCTAGAAGTTTCTGATCAGTGGCTCCTAGAGGGGGTTCTAGAGTTCCCCTTTGAGTCGAGGCAGTGCCAGATCAGACCCCATCATATTCCCGACCAGGAGGGTTACTCCTGCTTCTGTCTGGTCCTCGAGAATTGGCTCTGTCAGTAGTTTTTTGACCAACATATGTATTCCTTGCTCCCTGGGTAGCTGTTCCTCGTGCTGCAGTTTGGGCATTGACCTGGGTCAACTGCGTAGCCACCTCCAGAGCAAGTGCAGCCTCGCAGTGTCGCCTATCGGCCTCCTCCTGCCGTCACCTGATCTCCTTGCTTCTGGCGTCCATCTCTTGTCTTTACTGTTCAAATGCAGCTTTCTGTCTGGCCATCTCTTTAGAAAATGACTCCTGTCGGGCATTGAATTGCGCCATCTCCTCTTGGAAGGCCCCCATGGCTTCCTGGAGTTGTTCAACCTCTGGAGTCATTTCTTCGAGGAAGACCCTGGGTTCAGTCTCGTGGTCTTGAGGGTCAGGACCTTTTGATCTAGCAGGCTCTTTAGATGTGCCTGGCTTCTTGGAGGCCGCATTGGTATTCTTGGGCACCATAATAGTACAATAATAGTGTGTTTCTTCTCTTCAGGCTCTCAATGAAAGCACCAAAATGTTGACCACAATTTTGGCCAACGGCGAGTAGACGCCAAAACTACAATAAACCTTCAAGAGAAAATATGACACCGATAATTTTATAGTGGTTCAGCCCCAATATGTTGGTAATAGCTTAATCCACTTCGAGTTGTGATATATAAATCTACACTCAAGATCAAATGAACCTGTGTCAACTGAGTTTCTTAAGTGTAAATGCAAGAAAAATACAAGATTTTTCTCAGAATACAAATGCTCTCTCAAGAAAATCAAAATTCGAATCCCCTCAATGATTCCATGAGCTCTTTATTTATAGGCTCAGGATCGTACAAATTGAAATCCCTCATAATCAGGATAATTCAGTTGCTCTAACCAATATTTTATTAATAATCAAATTTAAAATACAACAATATCCGATTTCTTTGGGATAATCTGAGAGACATCTAGTGAGTTTAGTTCAATACACCCACAACATAGCTGAGTGGTTCATTCTCAACAACTCTCCTAAAATTCAATGTTATTTGGAATAAGTTCTTTAATAAAAATAAATTTGGTGAAAATAAATTGTTATCATTAATTCTAATATGTCCACTATGTTAATTAAAAGTGAACACCTTCTTGAGATCCAACAACGTCCTTTATCTATTAGACATAGGGAGTTACAGAAGAAAGAGTTTCGTACATGGTTTCATAAGAAGGTAATATGTAATTACCAAATTATTTACTCAAACATTGCATATCGTTTTATTGTCCAAGATCTTAATTTAAGTTTAATCTAAATATAGATGTTTGAGTTGCACCAACTCGGGTTGCCTAACTGCACAGATTAAATACTAGCTCTAGCATCTGGGCCAAATTTTCTTGCCCATCCCTACCAAGCTTGTATTCTGAATGGGGTTCGATTTGTGACGCATAATTGAGATCAGAATCGCATTACACAAAATAGTGGAGTATGCTGGAGAAAAATGTTTGACATTTTATGGCCAACTAGAGGAAGTATTGGAACTATCTTATACTGGTGAATATAAAGTAGTATTATTTCGGTGCAAATGGTTCAATATTGATCCGAGCAGGAACAAATCAATCACTAAAAATAATATTACTAGTATAAATATCACTGGTGAATAGTATAAAGATGACCAGTATATACTTGCAACCCAAGCGAAGCAAGTTGTATATCTTGACGAACAAGTGAAAGGTTGAGGTTGGAAGGTGGTTTAAGACATGAATCATAGACATGTTTCGGATATTCAGGAGGCTAATGAAGACATCACTGATATTGGTGTTGTTCATGATGATAAATCAACAAATTTCATCATAACTATCAATTTGGGAGAGTTGAATGTGCAACAGTCTAATAAACTAGCTCAACATGTTGACATTGTGTCTCAACCTTCTACTACTAATCAACAAGACCATGACAGTGACAATGAAGGGTTTATTAATGATTTTGATGAGGATGATGATGATAAAGAAGGAGGGGCAAATGAAGAGGAAGAATTGCTTGAAGACATTAGTAATGACAATAGTGATAATTTGAATCTCATTAATGTAGCTTCAAGTAGTGATGATAGTGATTACTCTATGTAGTAGAATTTTATTTTCATATATGTAACAAAACGTTATGTTTAGAAATAATAATATGTCTCTTTTTATTAAGCCAATGTGTGTCTCACATTAACACTAACTATTTTTTTTTCATATTTCAATAAATGTTTTTGTTATAAAGATGTCAGTAGATATCACACGCTCTCATGGTGGAGATGCAGGTGGTGATCATTCCTCTGATCCTACTAGGATCCCTTCATTTTGTTAGTCAGGTAGTGAAATTTAGTCTTCTTTTAATTTTAAAAAATTAAGTGATCGGTTTTTTTTATTATTTATCAATATTTTTATTTTGTTCTACAAATATATAAAACAACCCCGCATAAAGGGTGTGGAGGAGGAATGGGCTAGGAACTCGAAAAGGCGAGGCGCAAAGGTGGCAAACCACTTCCAATAACTTGTGACCCAGACACTTATAAGCCATTGGGTAAGCATGGAACATGGTTCACACGTTTAGTCGGGAACACCGTGACTAATAAATTACTTCCATATTTTCCGAATTAAAAATTAGTACCTGATCAATACAAACAGTTGCTTTATACCACTGTAAAACTAAATAATTCAAATATATTTCTAAATAATATGAATTTTGGAGGTACGTTGTTTTACTAATATTTTATGTTTTCAAAATGTAGCAGTATTTTGATATAGCAGGGTGGCCAGACTATGATGAGATTATTGAGGCTAAAGATGATGTTGCTGGTGTCAAATATCATGATAGGAAAACGCGTAGGAATGCGCACTTCAAAAAAGTTTACGGTGAAGATAAGAATTTAGAGCGGGCCCTCAACAACCCCCACAGTTGTAGCATGTCGGGAGGGCAATAATTTATTTAATTATGCTAATATGTGAATTTAATGATTACATTGTTATAAATGCATGTTAAGGTGAATTAAATATACACGTAGGCCTTATTTTGTTATTAGGGGTATATTTATAATTTTAGCCCGTTGAGGGCATAAATGTGATATATATGTATATTGTGATTGATACCACGAGTGTGTGGTGATATATTTGTCATGTACGATCTGAGACAGTCCTAAGGAGTGGATTATCTAAATAGTCACAACGGGGTCGAATACCCAGCTCGGGAGGAGCCTAGGGGTATTTTGTGAACATTGTTGGTGTTTGTGATTTACCGAGTAGCGGGTAGTAATTTAGTGATTATTTGGGCATGTCGGTATTAAATGGGGATTAATAGGAACACTTGAGAGTTAAATGAGATGTGGCAATTGACGGGATTGCCCGTGGTTACACTAAAGAATTAAGGTAGACTTGGGGATATTTTGAACTTTTAGCTAGAGCATAAACTTAGACTTATCTCAGACTTAAGGAAACAGAAGAGAGAAACACCAAAATATCTCAACTCTTGCTCTCTCTCCTTCTCATGGGGACTTAGCCAATTTTTGAAATTTTGATGGTGAAACTCAGAATCTAAAGCTAGGAACTTGGGGAAGATAAGCTAAGGGTATTGGAAAGCTAGTCTAAGTGTAATGACCCGAATTTTCTAATAGGGCTTAGGGCCTTGATTAGTGTGCCTGGATGGTTATTATCAATGCCTTGTGACTAGGTTTACAACGAGGCTCTGGTTAAAGGTCTGTGCTCGGGATCACGGTACTCGGGTAGCTCGGGACACAGGTAAGAAAATTGTTGTACCCATAGGACTGGGCATGGCCCTATTGTTTGTGTTTCAGGGCGTGGCCCTATTATTTGTGCATAGTATATGTGGGAATATTATGTTGTGTTATGCATGTGTTATGAATGAACGAAGAAGGTCGGGAACGGCGAAGGCCGAGAACGGCTCGGGTACGGCAAGGGGTCGAGATTTGCGTTGAGTACGTTGATGTAGGCCACTAGGGCGAGACCCTCCAAGGGTGTTGTATCCACCTGCTCGGTGAAGACTGCGAACCTAAAGCCTGGTAAAGCGCTTGGGTCGGTGCAGGCCGCTATATGTTTAGCCTGTTGGTTGTTTTGATGTATGTTGTGGATTGTTATGTTATATGTTGAGTTTTCTTGATGGGTTTTGCCTCACGGTTGCTCTACGGTGCAGGTAAGGGCAAAGGAAAGGTTGACCAACCATGAGTTCGAAGAGCGTGGAGCGACGAGTACATGACCGGTCTACCTGGCTACCTCAGCCAAGGTTATTTAGGGAAATGTACTGTATTGGTTTTTTTTGTCACCTAGGTCAATTGTACTTATATTTTTGAGTTGTAATACATTTTCTAAACAGTGTTTTTGGGATCCCAATTGTATAACTTTTTATGATTTCAATGAATGTCCAAATCTTGATGATTTATGTCATTAAACGAGTTTTATTTCAATTTAGGCACACTTTTAAACTAAAACCTCAACTAGCAAGCTAATGTCACATTTTTAACTCACATAGTAACGACTCTAAGGAAGTAGGGGGTTACAACTTGGTATCAGGGTTGGTTGGTACAAGCTCGACTCAGTGTTGGTTGGTATTTAATGAACTATATGCATAATTGCTTGTTTAAGTTGCTCTATTTGCCTGAATGTATAGATAGAGCATGATTAATGTGTTCATATATGCATGATGCTAAGGCAAGGCCTCCTTGATTATTGAATGTTGTAGCGTCCCAAATTTGCTAGTAAGGCTTAGGGCCTTGATTAGTGTGCCTGGAGGGAAATAATTGATTTAATTATGTTAATATGTGAATTTGATGATTATGTGATTAGAAATGCATGTTTAGGTGAATTAAATATGGATGTGCGCCCCATTTGGTTATTAGGGGCATATTTGTAATTTGAACCCGTTGAAGGTATGATTTTGAGCTATGTGCGGTGTTTCTGGCATGAGGAGATCCTGTCCCGTGGTGTTAGCTGAGAGTCATGAAATTGGTGTTTAGTTGTGAAACTGGTAACTACTAGTAACCTGAGAATTAGTGTTGTTACTGGAATAATAAGTAAAAGGTGGTATTTCTGCAAAGAGTGAAAGGACTAGGTTGCCCTTGAGGTTTAGGAAAGAAGTGTGTTAGAAGGAGGGGTAGAATGGTCTTTCAGGCATTAGGTAGATAACTCTTGGCTGAAGGAAGAATATACACGTTCAAACACACTCATACAATCTTCACTTAGCTTCTCAAGAGTTCTAGGGAGAAAAAGGCAAGGTCAAGCTTAAGGATTTCGATGGTGTTGACCTTGATTTTGGTCAACTGACACGGAGTCAAAAATGATTGATGTGGACAGATATGTTGAAATGAGAATGATGACAAAAACAATAAAGCACACAAGAATTTTTAGTGGTTCGGCCCCAGAATCTGGTAATAACCTACGTCCACTTGGGTTGTTATTGATATAATATTTCAAAGGAGTGATCAAGGAACTAGGGTTCAATGAGTTTCACCAACCTCAGAAGAACAAAACAATATATCAAGTATGATAGCTCTAATACACTCGTAAAGCTCTAATCTCAGATAATTAGAAAGCCAAAAGTCCCTTCCTTGAGCTATCTTTCTCTATTTATAGGCTCAAGGAAGATTACATTAATTTGTTACAAATATTCTTTCCTAAATAATCGGATACTCAGGAAATCATGGGAGATTATTTCGGATATGATTATAACTGCATAAGATTTTCTCCAAATATAGCGAGTATATGACCAAGCTGGTCGTATATAAAGATTGAGCGTTGTGCCATAGACATCTTTCTGGTCGATGGTTGAACAAGACTTCTGCCGGATGTTAGCCACGTGTACTAAACGTCTGCCATGTCATCCATGCCTATTTTTTGGATAACAGATGGTTTGAGGAATTGGTAGTAGATTCAAGCTGTGGAGGAGGATTTACAGCTACGAAGATTTAGGAAATTTGAAATCCAAGTAGAAGCAAGAGTTTCATTTTCTGGTTTTGTGTATTGCTTGATGTTCTTGAGAGTTTGGACTTTTGATTTCTAAATTTGGGTTTTGGGATGAAGTTTTGAGGAAGTTAAGCTTGGGAACATGAGGACTGAAGCTTGGAGTGGCATTGTAGGAAACTTAGGGTCGAATTCTTCCTTAAGGTAAGAATTCCTTTGAATTCTTAAAAGAGTTTCTGGTGTGGTTTAAGTTTTTAAGGAATTTTAAACCATTAGGTGATTTGGAGTTATGATGTGTGTTTGAGTTTGATTATGGTGCATATGTGTTATGTATGTTGTTTATTTGGGGTTTTGGGTCAAATTGGAACTTGGGCACACTTGGGGAATGGTTTGGGAAAGTTTTGGCTCGGGGAAAATGGTGGGAAAAACTCAGTTTTCTGGGTTCGCGTAGGAGCGGCGCAACCCTATTCTTCTGAGTCACGACGCTGGGATGATTCAGGATAGGGAACCCCTGCTGGGGGTCGCGGCGCCTATAAGGCTGTTCTGCGGCGCTAGGCCATTTTCAGGGCCTTGAATTTTATGTTTTTAGGGCTTAGGCCCAGGGGACTCGGAGGACGATTTTACCACCCCGAATGGGGAAACGTGAGGTCCTGAGAGTATGATATTGGTTCCAGGGATTAATTATAAAATTGAGTAGCAACAAGAATGTTACTTGTGGTGTGTGACTAGGTTACCGCTGGGACTCAGGAGAGGATTTTTCTCAGAGGTCGTGATTGCTTGTCTGACTGTTAGCACTTGGATTAAAGTTAAGAAAACTGTTGTACCCGTATAAAGGGGCATGGCCCTATCGTTTGTATTGCAAGGCATGGCCCTATGTGATTGAGTTGCAGGGCGTAGCCCTATTGCCTATATTTAGTATATCTTTAAATATATGTTGATTTTATGCTGTGTAATGCATATTTATGAGGTAACGGCGAAGGCTGAGAACGGCAGGAAGCCGAGTACGGCAAGGGGCCGGGAATGGCATAGAGCACGTGGAGTGCAGGCCGCTAGGGTGAGACCCTCCTAGGATGCTGGAGACATCCTCTCGGTGAAGACCGCGAACCCAGGGCCTGGTAAAGCGCTTGGGACGGCATGGTTGTTATGTGTTTAGCTTGTTGGTTGTTTTGTTATATGCTATTGATGTATATGCATATGTTATTTGTTTGTGTTGAGTCTTCTTGCTAGGCTTTTGCTCACAGGTGCTCTATGGTGCAGGTAAGGGCAAAGGAAAGGTCGACCATCCATGAGTATGAAGAGCGTGGAGCGACGGGTACATGTTCGGCCTGCCTGGCCGCCACGGGTAGGGTTTTTCTGGGAAAATGTATTGTAATAGTTGATTTGTCGCTTAGGTCGACCTTAAATGTATTTTGAGACATAAAGTATTTCTGAAGAGTATTTTGGGATCCCATATGTATAACTCTTTACGATTTCAATGAATGACTACATTTTCATATCAAATGCCTTTAAATGACTTTTATTACAGTTTAGCTACACTTTTAACCTAAAACCTCGATTAGCAAGCTAATGGCATGTTTTTAACTCACTTAGTAACGACTCTAAGGAAGTAAGGCGTTACAACTTGGTATCAAAGCGAGCCAAGGTTTATGGTTCCTGGTGTTTTACTGAACATGTACGCTCGCTGCCAGTGACAAGCTCGACTTAAGGTTGGTTGGTAATTATTGAATTATATGCTTGATTGTTTGTTGAAATGCCATGTTTGCCTGAATATTTTAAATAGAGCATGATGAATGAATTGACATATGCATGAAGCTAGGTTATGGCCCCTTGATTGTTGTATGCTATCTGTGTTATGTGGATTTGCTCAGTGGGATTGGTTGATGAATTTGGGATGTGGTTTTGGATGTTGTTATCATGCCTAATAAGCGGCGTCATTGATTGCAAGCATACTGTGATAATGCCTCGGTGATCAATCAGACTCCGTGGCAATAGGGTCGAGGATGACAACCAGGGTAAGGACCCTCCACCTGCCCCACCGAATTGGCAATAGTTATTTTTCGAGATGGAAGCTAGACTTCACCGAACAGAGGAAGAGCTTCAATCGTTGAGGCAACACGCCCCTCCTCAGGGCATTGGGTTGCAGGTTCCACAGGCTATGGCACCAGTGCTAGCCCAGCCTGTAATGGAGAATAGGTGGGATCCTTTGTATGAAAGATTCAGGAAGCAGCTTCCTCCCATCGTCAAGGGTGGACCAGACCCACTGCGGGCAAAGCAGTGGATGAACATGATTTCTTCCATCCTAGATTTCATGAAGGTGGAAGGGAATGAGAGGGTACCTTGCGCCAACTACATGTTTAGAGAAGACGTCCGCATCTGGTGGGATGTGGTGTTTAAGAGAAGGAATATTACAATTATGACCTGGGAAGAGTTCAGAAATATATTCAATGAGAATTATTACAGTGTCGCAGTCTGAGCTGCTAAGGTTGATGAGTTTACCAACCTAACTCAGAACCGTATGACAGTAACTGAGTATGCATTGAAGTTTGATCGGTTGGAAAAGTTTGCGACGGATCTGATGCCGACTAATACGGTACGAAGATATCAGTTTGTGTGGGGACTTAATGTCATGATTTTCCGTGACGTCAAGATAACCTTGGATCCGGGGACTACCACTTATGCACAGGTGGTGGACAAGGCCCTTACAACTGAGGGGGTGAGGATCAGATATGGAGAGAGGGCGCTGTTAAGCATGATGCTCAGAGGATGATGCCTCCTTTCACAGGATCTAGTCAGGGTAGTGGCCCCAGTGAGCATAAGAGGAAGGCCCTAGACTCTTTTGTTCCTCCTAGCTCGGATAGGAGGGCACGGGGTGCTTTCAGTGGCCGTCGGGGCGGGGAGACAACTGGAGGAGTTTCCTAGTGTGTCCTCTGTGTAGACGACGACATCAGGGTGAGTGCAGGATCAGGGCCTCCTTTACTTATGGGAGCATTAATCATTTGAGGAAGGATTTCCCACAATCCAGGAAGGAAGAGCTGAAGTAGAGCGACAATCTCGCTCATGCCAGAGTATTCACCTTGGCCCAGACTAAGGCTGAGGCTAGCCCTTCAGTTGTGACATGTCAGATTTTTAGTGCTGGTTCTTCTTTTATTGCATTGCTTGATTCAGGGGCTACCCATTCATCTGTTTCTGCTAGAGTGATAGATCAGCTGTATAGACCTAGTGATTTGTATGCTAGGGGATTTTAGACTTTGTTGCCAACTGGGGAACTGGTAGTATCTAGGAGATGGATTAGAGCATTTCCAGTAGGGAATTGTCTGTTGATCTGATTGAGCTAGCAATGGATAACTTTGACATGATCCTAGGGATGGATTGGTAATCAAAGTACGGGGCGACGATTGACTGTAAGCGCATGATGGTGACCATTGAACCAGAAGGGGAAGTACCATTTTTATTCGCGGGGACGGTGAGTGGACCGCGAATACTTATGATTTCGGCACTAAAGGCTAGAGACCTAATGTAGGGGGGTTGCATAAGATTCCTAGTAAACATTGTGGATACCTCTAGAGTTGTGTCGATTGGACTGAGTGAGACCAGACTGGTATGTGAGTTTCCAGATTCGTTCCCTGCAGACTTGCCAGGGTTTCCGCCACATCAAGAGATCAAATTTGTCGTTGAATTGGAGACAGGAGCGGAGCCAGTAACTAGGACACCTTATAGAATGGCTCCGGCAGAGTTAAAGGAACTGAAGATCCTGTTGCAGGAGTTACTGGATTTGGGATTTATTAGACCGAGTTTCTCATCATGGGGTGCTCCACTGTTGTTCGTCAAGAAGAAGGATGGATCCTTAAGAATGTGTATTGACTACAGAGAACTAAACAAGTTAACCATTAAGAACAAGTACCCACTAGCTAAGATCGATGACTTGTTTGACCAGCTACAGGGACAGTGTTCTCTAAGAATGACATTCGGTCAGGCTACCACTAGTTAAGGATTAAAGAGGAGGACATACCAAAGACTGCTTTTCGCACGAGGTATGGGCACTATAATTCCTGGTTATGTCCTTTGGGTTAACTGTTGGTTTTTATAGATCAAATCAGAGATTATACACAGCGGAACAACAATCCAAATTGTTAATTTAATCCCACAAGATTTCTAGATCTACTTCTTCACATACATATATATATTGAATCAAAGATATGAATAGAAAATTACCTCAAGTCCTTCCTTGTTGCTATCTTTTTGTATGGTAAAAATCCTTGAGATCTCACACCAAGATCTTCCAAAATGTTCTCAGCACACAAAGAACGAGTGTGGGCTCGCTATACAAAATAATAGGCAAAATCTATTTATCAGAAGTTCTCAACACGTGAGATCTGATAAAGTTTGGACCTAAGTTTGTGAAGAACAGTGACCTATGCTTGTATCACTATTCTCTTTCTCTCATAGATATTTCACGATATATTTTCTATCCCTGAAAAGTATCGTTCTGAAAAACTGATATCCTATATTTAATATATCCAATATATTAAAAATAAAATATTAGTTATTATAAACAATTTGAAAATAACTAATCAGTTATCAGATTTTGATTAAATAATAATATTTTAATCATATTACAATATCTCATTATTTATTTAATATTTAAATAACTAAAATTGTGGAACCAAGAAACTACCAAGAGTTTCTTATGCATGTAGCATAGTGACTGTGCATTGTGCTACATGGTACCACATGCCAGGGAAGGCATGTGATTTTTTCTAATTTTTATTATTATTTAAATACCAAAACTCTTAAAAATAAATTAACTCAAAATTAATTATATATTTTTTAAATCAAATAATGAATTAATTACACATAATTATACAATAATTATGTTTAGTGCATAGAAAAATATTTTACTTATCAAATAAGTCATTTTGCCCATTTTTGTATTTACCTTTGTCAGTGTTTGTTTGAGCCATTTCGGGGACCATTGACCTATAACATTAAGCTCTAATAAATTGAAACTAAATAATTAAACTCTTTAATTATAATAGTTAAATTATTAATTCTGATATTTCTCCACTATAAATTCATAATTGCACTCTTGATGTTATAGATATACTTTTACAGAAATCTTATCTTAAGTCGTCCATTGATATAACCATCTTACAATAGTTCAACCCTCTAATTAATTAGTTCATAAATTATAATGGAAGAATTACCATTTCACCTTTCTAATTTACTTCTTATTCCTTAAGTACAATTAATTCACTAGTGAATAGTTAATGTATAATCTAATTATAGATTCGAGCTCAAAATCATTCAGTTCCAGAATTAACCCTTAAGGGAACTAATATACGATCCATTAGGAAAGATTAGATTCCGTATTATTGATACATGTTCCCAACCATCCATGATATTAAATCTCCAAAACAAAAGTCATTAGCCTCATTCTATGAAGAGATCTTAACGAATGAATCAAAAGATTTAATAAACATGAACAGGAGTTCATGATCACTCAGGATTTAGGTTGATCTATAAATGATCATCAGTTATGATATGAATTACAAGTATTTATTGTTAAATGGTTTTTGGATAAAGACTTTTATTCATATAGATCCATGTCATATATAATCGTATTATATAAAGCACCTTTACCGAGATGTCTTACCACATCAATAATCTGAATATAGATTATTTGTATCAACATGATACTCAGCAAACCGTACTTACAACCCCAATTAAAGAATTCCTTAACTTTAATTTGTTGTTGTTGACTATTTTTTACTCATTCATGTGATCTTAATTCTCTCGTACTAATACAAGATCACTTCCTCAATAATGAATATGGAATTTTTCTGATATTTACAAAATTATTCAAACAATAATTTAATAATCCAAATATAACAATAATAGACCATTGTATTTATTTATTCATAGAAATAACAAATGTCTTTTACATGCTTTTAGGACATACTCCTAACATTAACCAACGCCCCAGCAGCCTTTATGGACTTGATGAATAGGTCTTCAAGGACTATTTGGACAAGTTTGTGATTGTGTTCATTAATAACATACTGGTGTGCTCTCAGTCAGAGACAGAACACAAGCAACATTTACGTCTGGTGTTACAACGGTTGAGGGAGAATATGTTATATGCTACGTTTAGCAAGTGTGAGTTTTGGCTACCGCAAGTAACATTTCTGGGTCATATTGTCAGTAAGGAGGGGATTCTAATTGACCCAAGTAAGATTGAGGCAGTGAGAGATTGGCCTACGCCAAGCAGTGTACCAGAAGTTAGGAGCTTTTTGGGATTGGTAGGGTACTATCGACGGTTCTTTGAGGGATTCTCCAAAATAGCCACACCATTGACCGAATTGACGCGTAAGAAGACTAAGTATGTATGGACAGATAGGTGTGAGAACAATTTCAAGGAATTGAAGCGGCGACTGATCACCGCTCCAATATTGAGTCTGCCATCAGACAATGAAAAGTTTGTAGTCTATTGTGATACTTCCAGACAGGGTTTGGGGTGTGTACTAATGCAGACTGGAAAGGTAATAGCTTATGCATCAAGACAGTTGAAGGAATATGAGCAGAGGTATCCCACACATGATCTAAAATTAGCAGTGGTGGTATTTTCACTTAAGGTTTGGAAACATTTCTTATATGGAGAGAAGTCTGAAATAAACACCGACCATAAGAGTTTGAAGTACTTCTTTACTCAAAAGGATTTAAATATGCGCCAGAGATGTTGGCTGGAATTGGTAAAGAATTATGATTGCGATATTCTATATCATCCTGTAAAGGCCAATGTGGTGGCCGACGCATTGAGTCGGAAGGGCCCAGGACAGTTTTTTAGTTCGAGGCAGATATCAGACAAGTTAGCCGAAGAGATGACTAGAGCAGGTATAGATTTGGTGGTTGGTCAGTTAGCCAACATCACTCTTCAGTCTACGCTCCTTGAGAGGATCAAGGAGGCACAGGGGGGATTCCCAGTTAAGAAAGCACAAAGAGGGCATCTTAGTCGGAGCGGCTAAGGATTTCTCTATTTCGGAGATAGGATTACTGAAGTATAAAGGCATAATTTGTGTTATGGTGGATTCTGATATTCGGCGAGAGATCTTGGATGAGTCTCACACCACTCCCTATTCTTTACATCCGGGAACAACAAAGATGTACCAAGATTTGAGAACTCTGTATTGGTGATCGGGAATGAAGAGGGATTTGATAGAGTATGTGGCCAAGTGTTTGAATTGTCAGCAGGTAAAGGCTGAGCATCAGAGGCCAGGAGGATTGTTACAGCCTCTAGGGATTCCAGAGTGGAAATGGGAGGATATCACCATGGACTTTGTGGTTGGATTGCCAAAGACTGTGGGACAACATGATTCGGTGTGGGTGATTGTGGATAGGTATACCAAGTCTGCTCACTTTTTGCCTATTAGGATAACTTATACAGTTGAGCAGTATGCTGAGTTGTATGTGTAGGAAATTGTACGACTTCATGGGGCACCGAGGTCAATAGTTTCCGATAGGGACCCCACCTTCACTTCCAAGTTTTTGGAGAGCCTGCAGAAGGCTATGGGCACGCAGTTGTGGTTTAGTACTGCTTATCATCCTTAGACGGATGGACAGTCTGAGAGGACGATTCAGATACTGGAGGATATGTTATGAGCCTGTGTGCTAGATTTTGGGGGATCTTGGAGTAATTATTTTCCTTTGATCGGGTTTTCATACAATAATAGTTATCAGGCGACTATCGGAGTGGCCTCGTATGAGATGTTGTATGGAAGAAAGTGTAAATCACACATCCATTGGGATGAGACGGGTGAGAGGAGATATCTAGGTCCTAAGGTTGTTCTGAGGACCAATGAGGTGATTGAAAAGATTAGAGCTTGGATGCTTGCCTCTCAGAGTCGGCAGAAGAGTTACTCGGACTTGAGATGCAGGAGCGTAGAATTTCAAGTTGGTGACCACGTGTTTCTCAGAGTTTCTCCCTTGAGAGGGGTGAAACGGTTTGGTGTACGAGGCAAGCTGAGCCCTAGGTTTGTTGGCCCCTTTGAGATTTTGGAACGGGTTGGAGAGGTAGCTTACAGATTGGCGATGCCTCCAGCTTTATCAGGGGTTCACAATGTGTTTCACGTATCCATTCTTCGGAAGTATGAATCAGATTCTACGCATGTGCTGAGTTATGAGAACTTGGAGCTGGATCACAATTTATCATATGAAGAAAAGTCGGTTCAGATTCTCAACCGGAAGGATAACGTCTTGCGGAGCAAGACCATTGCCTTAGTAAAAGTGTTGTGGAGAAACAGCAAAGTGGAGGAGGCAACTTGGGAACTTGAGACAGATATGCGAGATCGGTATCCCGAGTTATTCGAGTAATTTGGAGGAAAAAGTTAATGTAAGGTTGGGATAGTTGTAGCATCCCAAATTTTCTAGTAAGGCTTAGGGCCTTGATTAGTGTGCCTGGAGGGCAATAATTGATTCAATTATGTTAATATGTGAATTTGATGATTATGTGATTAGAAATGCATGTTTAGGTGAATTAAATATGCATGTGGGCCCCATTTGGAAATTAGGGGCATATTTGCAATTTGAACCCATTGAGGGTATAATTTTGAGCTATGTGCGGTGTTTCCAGCATGAGGAGATCCTGTCTCGCGGTGTTAGTAGAGAGTCACGAAATTGGTGTTTAGTTGTGAAACTGGTAACTACTAGTAACCTGAGATTAGTGTTGTTACTGAAATAATAAGTAAAAGGTGGCATTTCTGCAAAGAGTGAAAGGACTAGGTTGCCCTTGAGGTTTAGGAAAGAAGTGTGTTAGAAGGAGGGGTAGAATGGTCTTTTAGGCATTAGGTAGATAACTCTTGGCTGAAGGAAAAATATACACATTCAAACACTCTCATACAATCTTCACTTAGCTTCTCAAGAGTTCTAGGGAGAAAAGGTCAAGGTCAAGCTTAAGGATTTTGGTGGTTTGAGGAATTGGGAGTAGATTCAAGCTATGGAGGAGGATTTACAGCTACCAAGCCTTAGGAAATTCGAAATCCAAGAAGAGGTAAGAGTTTCATTTCCTGGTTTTGTGTATTGCTTGATGTTCTTGAGAGTTTGGACTTTTGATTTCTGAATTTGGGTTTTGGGATGAAGTTTTGAGGAACTTAAGCTTGGGAACTTGAGGACTGAAGCTTGGAGTGGCATTGGAGGCAACTTAGGGTCGAATTCCACCTTAAGGTAAGAATTCCTTTGAATTCTTAAAAGAGTTTCTGGTGTGGTTTAAGTTTTTAAGGAATTTTAAACCATTAGGTGATTTGGAGTTAGGATGTGTGTTTGAGTTTGATTCTGGTGCATGTGTTCTGTATGTTGTTTATTTGGGGTTTTGGGTCAAATTGGAACTTGGGCACACTTGGGGAATGATTTGGGAAAGTTTGGGCTTGGGGAAAATGGTAGGAAAAACTCAGTTTTCTGGGTTCGCGTAGGAGCGTCGCGGCCCTGTTCTTCTGAGTCGCAGCATTGGGATGATTCAAGACAGGGAACCCCTGCTGGGGGCCGCGGCACCTGTAAGGCTGTGCCACTGCGCTAGGCCATTTTTAGGGCCTTGAATTTTATGTTTTTAGGGCTTAGGCCCAGGGGGCTTGGGGGACGATTTCACCAACCCGTATGGGGAAACGGGAGATCTTGAGAGCACGGGATTGGGTCCGGGGATTAATTATAAAATCAGGTAGTAACAAGAACATTACTTGTGGTGTGTGACTAGTAATGCTGGGACTTAAGAGAGGATCAATCTCGGAGGTGGTGATTGCTTGTCTGATTGTTAGCACCCGGATTAAAGGTAAGAAAACTGTTGTACTCGTAGAGCAGGGAATGACCCTATTGTTTGTATTGCAAGGCATGGCCCTATGTGATTGAGTTGTAGGGCGTAGCCCTATTGCCTATATTTAGTATATGTTTAAATATATGTTGATTTTATGCTGTGTAATGCATATTTATGATGGAACAACGAAGGACGAGAACGGCAGGAAGCCGAGTACGGCAAGAGGCCGGGAATGGCATAGAGCACGTGGAGTGCAGGCCGCTAGGGTGAGACCTTCCTAGGATGCTGGAGACTTCCTCTCGGTGAAGACTGCAAACCCAGGGCCTGGTAAAGCGCCTAGGATGGCATAGTTGTTATGTGTTTAGCTTGTTGGCTGTTTTGTTATATGTTATTGATGTATATGCATATGTTATTTGTTTGTGCTGAGTCTTCTTGCTGGGCTTCAGCTCACAGGTGCTCTATGGTTCAGGTAAGGGCAAAGGAAAGGTCAACCATCCATGAGTATGGAAAGCGTGGAGCAATGGGTACATGTTCGGCCTGCCTGGCCGCCACGGCTAAGGTTTTTTTTGGGAAAATGTAATATAATAGTTGATTTGTCGCTTAGGTCGACCTTAAATGTATTTTGAGACATAAAGTATTTCTGAAGAGTATTTTGGGATCCCAAATGTATAACTCTTTTTTATTTCAATGAATGACTACATTTTCACATCAAATGCCTTTAAATGACTTTTATTACAGTTTAGCTACACTTTTAACCTAAAACCTTGATTAGCGAGCTAATGGCACATTTTTAACTCACTTAGTAACGACTCTAAGGAAGTAGGGTGTTACATATGCTATGTGTGCAATGTGGACTTGCTGATTGTGGTTGATTGATGAGATTGGTAGGTGGTTTTGGATGTTGTTATCATGCCTGATGTGCAACATCATTAATTGCAGGCATATTGTAGTAATGCCTTGGTAATCAATCAGTCTTTGCGACAATAGGGCCGAGGATGACAACCAGGGTCAGGACCCTCCACCTGCCCCCACCAAATCGGCAACAGTTATTTGTTGAGATGGAAGCTAGATTTCATAGAACAGAGGAAGAGCTTCGACAGTTGAGGCAACAAACCCATCCTCAAGGGCATTGGGTTACAAGTTCCACCGGCTGTGGCACCAGTGTCAGTCCAACCTGCTATGGAGAATAGGTGGGAAGCTTTGTATGAGAGGTTCAGGAAGTAGCATCCTCCCACCTTTGAAAGTGGCCCAGACCCACTGCGGGGCAGAGTAGTGGATGAACATGATTTCTTCCAACCTAGATTTCATGAGGGTGGAAGGGAATGAGAGAGTAGCATGCACTAGCTAAATGTTGAGAGAAGATGCCCCCATCTGGTGGGATTTTGTGTCCCAGAGGAGGGATGTGACAGATTTGGCCCGGGAAGAATTCAGAAACATTTTCAATGAGAAGTATTATAGTGTTGCAGTCTGATCTGCAAAGGTGTATGAGTTCGTTAATCTGACTCAGAACCAGATGACGGTTACCGAGTATGCTTTGAAGTTTGACCGGTTAGCGATGTTTGTGCCAGATATGGTGCCTACTGATATGGCAAGGAGGGATCGATTTGTGTGGGGATTGAACATTATGATCGCCCGTGACATCAAGATAACTTTGGATCCAGGAACTACCACCTATGCACAAGTAGTGGAGAAGACTCTTACAACTGAGGGGGTCGAGGATCAGATTTAGAGAGAGATCGCCGCTAGGCGCAATGCTAAGAGGATGATGCCTCATTTTACTAGATCTAGCTGGGGCAGTGGCCCCAGTGAGCAGAAGAGAAAGGCCTTAGACTCTTTTTCTCCTCCTGGCTTGGATAGGAGGGCACGAGATGCTTTCAGCAGCCATCAGGGCAGGGGATACAACTGGAGGAGTTTCCCAGTGTGTGCTCAGTTCAGATGATGACATCAAGGAGAGTGTAGGATCAGGGCCAGCTTTACTTGTGGGAGAATTAGTCACTTGAGGAAGGACTGCCCACAAGCTAAGAAAGAAAAATCTAAATAGAGCGGCAACCTCACTCCTACAAAAGTATTTACCTTGACCCAGACGGAGGCTGGGGCTAGCCCCTCTGTCGTGACAGGTCAGATTTCTAGTGTTGGTTCTTCTTTTACTACATTGATTGACTTAGGGGCTACTCATTCATTTGCATCAGCTAGAGTGATAGATCAGTTGTGTAGACCTAGTTATTTGTATGCTAGGGGATTCATGACTTTGTTGCCGACTGGGGAACTGGTAGTCTCTAGGAGGTGGGTTAGAGCATTACCAGTAGAGATAGACAGTAGAGAGTTATCTGTGGACCTGATTGATTTGGCGATGGATGACTTTGAAATAATCCTAGGGATGGATTGGTTATCAAAGTACGGGGCGAAAATTGACTGCAAGTGCAGGATGGTGACCTTTGAACCAGAAGGGGAGGTACCCTTTGTATTTTTGGGGACAGTGAGTGGACAGCGAGTACCTATGATTTCGACACTGAAGGCTAGAGACCTAATGCAATAGGGTTGCACATGATTCCTAGCGAACATTATGGATAATTCTAGAGTTGTTTCGGTTGGATCGGGTGAGACCAGATTAGTATGTGAATTTCCTGATGTGTTTCCAGCAAACTTGCCAGGGCTGCCACCACACCGAGAGATCAAGTTCGTCATAAAGTTGGCGCCAGGGGCGGAGCC